>NC_087211.1:43236427-43338927 GCF_015104395.2 Macrobrachium nipponense | reverse complement strand
TATTTGTTCAATTATGCTTACCTATAATACACATTATTATATTACCGTCTGTTCGATTATTTACTTAAGGGATCCTGGATTTTGTTTAGGGGTGATGGTTGATGTATGCTCGCGCTCATTTATTTCTTAATATTAATCGTGTGTTTTTAATAAATTTTCTTGTTCAAATTAGACTGCTATATTTATTATTCGTTTGTCTTGAATATGTTGTCCTCTTTTTATCAGTGTTACTCCACAGGGTCCGTCCAGAAGCATATGTTTACTCTCAGCATATACTCTCAGAATATACTATTTTATATGTATTCATGCTATTTAATTGTTTATTTTTACTTTTGTTTTACTGTATCTTATTGCTTTATAGTTTTGAAGAATGTTTGTCGTATTTTGTGGAAATTTGCTCAACAATATGAAGGCCTTTTCGTAAGTTCTATAGTAATTCATGTTTAATAATAATAATAATAACTCAACGTGGGAAATATTATGAAAGCCATAAACACATTGGCAGTACCAGTAATTAGACAGCGCAGGAGAAGTGGAGTGAACGAAGCCTGAACTCTGCAGCATAGACCAGAAAACTAGGAAACACATGACAATACTCAAAGCCCTACACCCAAGAGCAAATAGGCCAGACTATACATAACACGAAAGGAAGTGGGGAGAGGCTACTAAGCATAGAGGACTGCGTCTTCATCGAGAGCAGATCACTGGGGCAATATCTGAAAACCAGCGAAGACGAGTGGCTAAGGAGTGCATGGGAAGAAGTACTGATAAAAGTAGACAAAGACCTAGAAATATACAGACAGGAGAATGGCTAACAGAACGAAGGGATGGCACAACAAACCAATCCACGGACAATACATGAGTCAGACTAAAGAACTGGCCAGGGATGAAACATGGCAATGGCTACAGAGGGATAAACTCAAGAAGGAACCAGAAGGAATACTAACAGCGGCCCAAGATCAGGCCCTAAGAACCAGATATGTCCTAAGAACAATAGATGGAAATAACATCTCTCCCATATTCAAGAAGTGCAGTATGAAAAACCAGACCATAAACCACATGGCAAGCGAATGTCTGGCACTAGCTCAGAACCAGTACAAAATGAGGCATGGTTCGGTAGCAGAAGCCCTCCACTGGAGCCTGTACAAGAACATTAGCTTACATTAACAAGTGGTATGAACACCAAACTGAGGGAGTGATAGAAAACGATTAGGCAAAGATCCTCTCGGACTCTGATATCAAAACAGATAGGGTGGTACGTGCCAATAGACCAGACGTGACGTTGATTAAAAAATAAAGAAGAAATTATCGCTCGTTGATGTCGCAATACCATGAAAGAGATGGCGTGAATGTGTCGGGGAAGATAAGTTATGGAAAGGTATTGACGAGAACGTTGCACAGGACAGAAATCAATGGAGACGACTCATTCATAACGGCGACCCCATATAAAATTGGGTTAAAGCTGGGAAGAAGATGATGATGTCGCTAAACATGGGACACCAGAGTAGACGAGAAAGAAAGTGGAAAAATTTATTATAAGTATCAAGACCTGAAAATAGAAATAAGAAGAATATGGGATATGCCAGTGGAAGTTGTACCCATAATCATAGGAACACTAGGCACGATCCCAAGATCCCTGAAAAGGAACCTGGAAAATTTAGAAGCCGAAGTAGCTCCAGGACTCCTTTAGAGGAGTGTGCTACTACAAACATCGCATATATTAAGAAAAATGATGGACTCCTAAGAGGCAGATGCAACCTGGAACCCCCCCACCCCCCATTAAAAACCACCCAGTTGAATTTGATGAATGTGGTAAAAAATTATTATTATTATTATTATTTTTTTTTGTTTTTTTTTTTTTTTTTTTTTTTTTTATTTTTTTTTTTTTTGCTCTATCACAGTACTCCAATTCGACTGGGTGGATTTATAGTGTGGGGTTCCGGGTTGCATCCTGCCTCCTTAGGAGTCCATCACTTTTCTTACTATGTGTGCCGTTTCTAGGATCACACTCTTCTGCATGAGGCCCGGAGCTACTTCAGCCTCTAGTTTTTCTAGACCTTCCTTTCAGGGATCTTGGGATCGTGCCTAGTGCTCCTATGATTATGGGTACGATTCCACTGGCATATCCCATATCCTTCTTATTTCTATTTTCAGATCTTGATACTTATCCATTTTTTCCCTCTCTTTCTCTTCACTCTGGTGTCCCATGGTATTGCGACATCCAATGAGTGATACTTTCTTCTTGACTTTGTCAATCAACGTCACGTCTGGTCTGTTTTGCACGTATCACCCTATCCGTTCTGATACCATAGTCCCAGAGGATCTTTGCCTGATCGTTTTCTATCACTCCTTCAGGTTGGTGCTCGTACCATTATTACTGCAAGGTAGCTGGTGTTTCTTGCACAGGCTCCAGTGGAGGGCTTTTTTTTTGCCACTGAATCATGCCTCTTTTTGTACTGGTTCTGTGCAAGTGCCGGGCATTTCACTTGCTATGTGGTTTATGGTTTCATTTTTCGTATTGCACTTCCTACATATTGGGAGAGATGTTATTTCCGTCTATCATACTTTGAACATATCTGGTTCTTAGGGCCTGATCTTGTGCGCTGTTATCATTCCTTCAGTTTCCTTCTTTAGCTCTCCCCTCTGTAGCCATTGCCAATTGTCATCGCTGGCTAGTTCTTTAGTCTGTCTCATGTATTGTCCGTGCATTGGTTTGTTGTGCCAGCCTCTGTTCTTTCTGTCTTTCTCCTGTCTCTGTATATTTCTGGGTCTCCGTCTACTTTTATTAGTCCTTCTTCCTATGCACTCTTTAGCCACTCGTCTTCACTGGTTTTCAGATATTGCCCCAGTGCTCTGTTTTCGATGTTGACGCAGTCCTCTATACTTAGTAGTCCTCTCCCTCCTTCCTTTCGTGTTATGTATAGTCTGTCCGTATTTGCTCTTGGGTGTAGTGCTTTGTGTATTGTCATTTGTTTCCTGGTTTTCTGATCTATGCTGCGGAGTTCTGCCTTCGTTCATTCCACTATTCCTGCGCTGTATCTGATTACTGGGCACTGCCCATGTGTTTTATGGCTTTTATCATATTTTCCGGCGTTGAGTTTTGACTTGAGTATCGCCTTGAGTCTCTGCATATATTCTTTCCTGATCGTGTCCTTCATCTCTTGGTGTTTTATATCTCCTCCTTCCATTATTCCCAGGTATTTGTATCCTGTCTCATCTATGTGTTTGATGTTGCTGCCCTCCCATCTGGTTAGCTTTATCCCTTCAGTTCTCGTTACTTTGCCTTTTTTGTATGTTGACTAAGGCGCATTTTACTATTCCAAACTCCATCCTGATGTCCCCAGATACAATCCTTACAGTCTGGATTAGGGTATCTATTTCCTTGATGCTCTTACCATACAGCTTGATGTCGTCCATGAACATCAGATGGTTGATTTTGTTGCCTCTTTTCTTGAGTTTGGTACCCGGCATCCATCTTCTGTAGTACTTTTGTCATGGGAATCATGGCTACTGCGAAGAGTAGTGGGGACAGTGAGTCGCCCTGGAAGATCCCTCTCCTGATATTAACCTCTGCTAGTCTTATTCCAGAGCTTGTAAGTATTGTATTCCGTTGCGCATTGATTTTATTTTTTTTTTTGAGGAAGCTGATGGTATTTTCCTCTGCCCATATATTTTCAGGCATTCTATTAGCCATGTGTGTGGTATCATGTCGAAGGCTTTCTTATAGTCTATCCATGCCATGCTTAGGTTGGTTTCCTTCTCCTACTGTTCTTCATTACCATTTTGTCTGATCAGGAGCTGGTCTTTTGTGCTAACACTTCCTTCTGCAGCCTTTCTGTTGGTGGGGGATGGTGTTTTGTCTCCTCTAGGTAGTTGTATAGCCTTTCACTGATGATACCTGTTAGTAACTTCCACATTATTGGTAGGCAGGTGATAGTGCCGTAGTTACTGGCTATTTACCCTTACTCTTGTCTTTTTGTACTAAGGATGTTCTTCCTGTGGTCATCCATTTGGGTGCTTGGTGATTTGAGATACAATGCTGGAGTTGTTCTGCTATTCGTGGGTGTAGGGCCTTGAAGTTTTTTGAGCCAGTATCCATGGACTTCAATCGGGACCTGGGGCTTTCCAGTTGGCTTTTCTTTTAAGCTTTAAGTGTCTGACTGTGTCTGTCGTGATGTCTGTGAATACTTTGTTTTATTCTCCCTGTTTCTTCTTCCTTGACTTCCTGGAGCCATGTTGCATGTTTGTTGTGTGATACCGGATTGCTCCATATGTTTTCCTTTTTCCCAGAGTCTCTTACTTGGTTCGGCTTCAGGAATTTCTGGGTGGTTGTCTTCCCCTCTTAGTTGGCTGTATAGTCTTTTCTGGTTGGTTCCGAATAGTTTGTTCTGTTGGTATCCCTTATTCCTGTTCATGTACCGTTTGATCTTGTGTGCTTTGCCTTAAGCCTCTGCTTTTACATCTTCTATTGTGTTTTGTTTAGTCCCCTCTCTTGTACTTTTTTGTATTTCTCGTTGAGTTCCTCCCTTGTTTTCTTGCTTCTTAGCTTTTTTCTGCCATCTCTTTCAGTTTACTCAAGTCAGATCTCATCACCATGATTTGCTTTTTCCAGGCGCCTTTTCCAAGGAGGTTGCTGTTTTGGTTTCTGTTGGGTTGGTTGTGACGGTGGTGTTGGTGTTCGAATCCCCATCAGTTCTGCTACTAATCTTGCTCCTGCATATGTCAAGTTATTTGTTTCTGTGATACTGGTGGTGTGTATTAGGCCATTATTTCATTGACCTCACTTGTTTTTCTCCCTAATTTCTTGTTGTTGTAGGCTTTCATGGAGGGGAGTTTTGTTCTCTCTGTATCTGGCTCCATCCATTGTCTAATCTTTTCTACCCATTCCGTCCTCTCTGTTACTATTATTATTCATTATTTTATTATTATTATTATATTATTATATATTATAAACCGGATTTCTTCCTAGGTTTCCGCAATGGAAGGAAAAAAATACGAGAAAAAAATAATAATAATATAATAATATTTATTTATATTAATGAATTAATTATATTACCGGAGTCTTCCTTTTTTAGGTTTCGAGTCAAGTCCAGAAAAAAATACAGAATAATAATAATAATAATAATAATAATTAATAATAATAATAATAAATAAAATTAAATAATAAAATAAAAACCCCCAATTGAATTGGGATGACTGAAAAAAATGATTATTATTATTAGTTATTATTATTATTATTATTATTATTATTATTTTATTATTATTATTATTATTAACCGTAGTCTTCCTTTTTAGGTTTCGAGTCATGTCCAGGAAAAAGATACAAAATAATAATATATAAGTGCTAAAACTGATGTAGGCTACTCTCTTTCCACCTTTTCAGGAAAGCGCCAAAGGAACAAGACCAACTGGTCCTTGTCTCCAACGACCCGACGAGGATTTTTATTAACCTGCCTACGACTCTCGAGGTGGTAAGTAGGCATACTTTCATTTACCTCGTTGCCCTCTTTCATTCTAAGCCAACCCAATCATTCGACTCTCTCCACTTTATTCGTGTTTCACCATACGCGTGAGAGTCGAGCCCTGAGAAGGAGGGTAGGAAGGGGTTAATTATTACGGGTGCTCGTTTTTAGTTCGACAGTCGAGGGGATAATTAATCTCTCTCTCTCTCTCTCTCTCTCTCATATATATATATATATATTATATATATATATATATATATATATATATAGTATATATATATCGTATGTATATATATATGTATGTATGTATGTATGTATGTATATATGTATGTATATTCCTCCCCTTATTTACTTTTTAGTTTTTGTGTAGTGATAGAGAGTTACATAATGTATCCGAAATCTTTTAATATTATCTTGGTCTTTTGAATTTTGCAGACTCAATTTACAGCGAGTTTCATCATATGTAATGTGTGTGCTGGTTGTGTGCGTTAGAGGGAGAGAGAGACACACAGAGACAGAGAAAGAACGCTTCTCTCGTTATTTTGAATCTTTATTCTCTTTTCTGTAAACTCTCGATTTTTTTTTTCTGGAATTTACAGATGCTATTAGTAAGCTTAAAAGTGACGTAAATGCGCCATGCATCATTTCTTCGAGTTTCCCAACGTACATTGCTGCTAAGCCATGTATTTAGCAGCCTTTACTTGTTGTCATTTATTTGTTTGATCTTTTTACTCTGTTCGTTTTTGTCACACGTTTGATTGGTTTAGAGAAGGCCCTGTTAAAAGTGTGTGTTTGAGGTCTAGTGTGGTCCACTGGACTCATCATCCAGCCAAGATTCCAGTCTCACATGAGTACTCTATTACGCGAAACCTGCTTGTAAGGTAATAGTTATTTGCATGTTCCATGTGAATGTATGGGCAATTTTAAGTTTTAAATAATGATAGTTATGATGCAGTCTTTTGATGAATTAAACACCACCATCGTTGAGTAATTTGAATTTATAGACGACCGGTCTCAGTGACAGGAAAGAAGCGAATGAACCACGAGCTAATAAACAGCGTAAAAACACCATACAAAAAAAAAGAAGAAAAAAAAAAACAATACAAAGCTTGCCCCTAGGGCACTGAAGTTATTTTAGCTGTTCTGTTGCGAGTTAAATCCATACGTCACACATGATGTTTTTCCATTTACTCTGTTTGCTGAAACACTATTCCCATTTTTTTTCTATTCTCGGCGTGCTTTTAGATTTTTTTTTATACTAATTCCTTTTAGATGTTCTTAAAACGTTTTACTCGAATCCTCGTTGGATATTCTTCAATTTTTTTGCTGTTTCTAGGTGTAGTTGTTTTATAATACCTCTTTATGCCCCTTAATTCTCCAAAGGTTTTACACGATTGTATTCTTGCAGCTTTTCACCATATTTTGACTTTGCCCAATTTTTCTAATTTTTGTTAAACAATCTTGCGATTCATACGACGAATTTTCTAATATTGTACAGTCAGCGATTCGTCTAACATTGTAACAATCGGTGATTCACACAACGATTTTTCCGGATATTGTAACAATCAGCAATTCTTCTAAAATTGTAACAATCAGCGATTCAAACAATGAATTTTGGAATATTGTAAAAATCAGCGATTCAAACACCCGATATCTAACATTGTAACAATCCTCGATTCAAACAACAGCAGTAAGCAACAATCCTCGATTCAAACAACAGCAGTAAGCAACAATAATCGATTCAAACAACTACAGCAAGCAACAATCATCGATTCAAACAACTACAGCAAGCAACAATCATCGATTCAAACAACAGCAGTAAGCAACAATCATCGATTCAAACAACAGCCGTAAGGAACAATCATCGATTCAAACAACAGCCGTAAGCAACAATCATCGATTCAAACAACAGCAGTAAGCAACAATCATCGATTCAAACAACAGCAGTAAGCAACAATCATCGATTCAAACACAGCAGTAACAAGCAACAATCCTCGATTCAAACAACAGTAGTAAGCAACAATCATCGATTCAAAACAACTACAGCAAGCAACAATCATCGATTCAAACAACACCAGCAGCAACAATCATCGATTAAAACAACAGGCAGTAAGCAACAATCATCGATTCAAACAACAGCCGTAAGCAACAATCATAGATTCAAACAACAGCCGTAAGCAACAATCATCGATTCAAAAAACAGCAGTAAGCAACAATCATCGATTCAAACAACAGCAGTAAGCAACAATCATCGATTCAAACAACAGCAGTAAGCAACAATCATCGGTTCAAACAACAGCAGTAAGCAACAATCATCGATTCAAACAACAGCAGTAAGCAACAATCATCGATTCAAACAACAGCAGTAAGCAATAATCATCGATCCAAACAACAGCAGTAAGCAACAATCATCGTTTCAAACAACAGCAGTAACGCACATCATCGATTCAAACAACAGCAGTAAGCAACAATCATCGATTCAAACAACAGCAGTAAGCAACAATCATCGATTCAAACAACCGGAGTAAGCAACAATCATCGATTCAAACAACAGCAGTAAGCAACAATCATCGTTTCAAAAACAGCAGTAAGCAACAATTCAAACAACAGCAGTGTAACAATCATCAATTCAAACAACAGCAGTAAGGAACAATCATCGATTCAAACAACCGGAGTAAGCAACAATCATCGATTCAAACAGCAGTAAGCAATAATCATCGATTCAAACAACAGCAGTAAGCAACAATCATCGGTTCAAACAACAGCAGTAAGCAACAATCATCGATTCAAACAACAGCAGTAAGCAACAATCATCGATTCAAACAACAGCAGTAAGCAATAATCATCGATCCAAACAACAGCAGTAAGCAACAATCATCGTTTCAAACAACAGCAGTAAGCAACAATCATCGATTCAAACAACAGCAGTAAGCAACAATCATCGATTCAAACAACAGCAGTAAGCAACAATCATCGATTCAAACAACCGGAGTAAGCAACAATCATCGATTCAAACAACAGCAGTAAGCAATCAATCGTGTTTCAAAAAAACAGCAGTAAGCAACAATTCAAACAACAGCAGTGTAACAATCATCAATTCAAACAACAGCAGTAAGGAACAATCATCGATTCAAACAACCGGAGTAAGCAACAATCATCGATTCAAACAGCAGTAAGCAACAATCATCGATTCAAACAACAGCAGTAAGGAACAATCATCGATTCAAACAACAGCAGTAAGCAACAATCATCGATTCAAACAACAGCAGTAAGCAACAATCATCGATTCAAACAGCAGCAGTAAGCAACAATCATCGATTCAAACAGCAGCAGTTAGGAACAATCATCGATTCAAAAACAGCAGTAAGCAACAATCATCGATTCAAACAACAGCAGTAAGCAATATTTATCATTTAAAACAACCGGAGTAAGCAACAATCATCGATTCAAACAACAGCAGTAAGCAACAATCATCGATTAAAAAACAGCAGTAAGCAACAATCATCTTTTCAAAAACAGCAGTAAGCAACAATCATCGATTCAAACAACCGGAGAAAGCAACAATCATCGATTAAAACAACAGCAGTAAGGAACAATCATCGATTCAAACAACAGCAGTAAGGAACAATCATCGATTCAAACAACAGCAGTAAGCAACAATCATCAATTCAAACAACGGCAGTAAGCAACAATCATCGATTCAAACAACTGGAGAAAGCAACAATCATTGATTCAAACAACAGCAGTAAGCAACAATCATCGATTCAAACAACATCAGTAAGCAACAATCATCGATTCAAACAACAGTAGTAAGGAACAATCATCGATTCAAACAACGGCAGTAAGCAACAATCATCGTTTCAAACAACCGGAGTAAGCAACAATCATCGATTCAAACAACAGCAGTAAGGAACAATCATCGATTCAAACAACAGCAGTAAGGAACAATCATCGATTTAAACAACGGCAGTAAACAACAATCATTGTTTCAAACCGGAGTAAGCAACAGTCATCGTTTCAAAAACAGCAGTAAGCAACAATCATCAATTCAAACAACAGCAGTAAGCAACAATCATCGATTAAAAAACAACAGTAACCAACAATCATCGATTCAAACAACAGCAGTAAGCAACAATCATTGATTCAAACAACAGCAGTAAGGAACAATCATAGACTCAAACAATGGCAAGTAGCAACATCATCGTTTCACAACCAAACAAGAGTAAGCAACAGTCATCGTTTCAAAAACAGCAGTAAGCAACAGTCATCTTATTCAAACAACAGTAGTTAGCAACAATCATCGATTCAAACAACAGCAGTAAGCAACAATCATTGATTCAAACAACAGCAGTAAGGAACAATCATAGACTCAAACAATGGCAGTAAGCAACAATCATCGTTTCAAACAACCAGAGTAAGCAACAGTCATCGTTTCAAAAACAGCAGTAAGCAACAGTCATCGATTCAAACATCAGCAGTAAGCAACAATCATCGATTCAAACATCAGCAGTAAGGAACAATCATCGATTCAAACAACAGCAGTAAGGAACAATCATCGATTCAAACATCAGCAGTGTGCGCCGTCAAAACGCAGCCGGAAATCCCCTCCATATTTAATTTCAAATTAGTTTGCTCTTCACGTGGTTTATCTCCTGCAATCAAGGTGACCTTGATGAAAACATTCCTGGCAGCGGTGGGATTCGAACCCACGCCTCCGAAGAGACTGGTGCCTTAAACCAGCGCCTTAGACCGCTCGGCCACGCTACCGTTCCCTATGACTGGGAATTCATTCATGCCATGCAAGATGCGGTAACCATTGTGGCAACATTATAATTCAAAACTCGCTCCTGCTGGGAACACATGCAGAATAGGCACCTTCACCTGAAACTTGTTTGAATATTTATGGGGCTCAAGTGTCAAGGGAAAAAATAACAAAACAGTTCTTCCATAACTTGTTATGGTGACAATGAACTAGGTTAGGTTAGTGTGGGTTAGGTCTGGTTATGATAGGGAAAGTCGTTACTAATTGAGATATCAGGACATTTTGCACAATTTTCAAGTTAACAGAAATCGAAAAAAATGCCAATTTTACCCTTGATACCCCTTTCAACTGCTGACTGCGTATTTTATGGGGTTCTTGTGGAATATTATAGTTTTCCATCTTAAATATGAAGTGTAGATATTTACAAAAGACATAGATTCTGAATGAAAGTGAGTTTGTTTAGAATGCAGTTGACCTTCAAACCGGTATGCTTAGAAAGACCGGCCATTTTAGACACGATGCATACCTACGAAAAATTATTTTTATCTTTATTTTAGGGTGTAAAAAAAAAATTCGTGGTATCGATGGGATTCGTATCCTCACCCCTCTTAAGAGAAGGGTGTCTTAGACTAACGCTTTAGACTATTCTGCTGGTTTGTCTTGGTTTGTAAAGACAAACCTGGAAAAAAGGATAACGTCTTAATCTAACCTTAGACCACTCGGTCAGTCTACAAAGATAACCTCCTTGAAAAGTCGTAAACCAATAAAGCTCGGGCCACCCCAAAAAGACCACCCATGATAGAATTGGTCTGGCACTAACACCATAACGTTCTGCCCGGGGAAAAAAACGAAGAAAAGTTCTGTCAAACTTAAGTACTAGACGTTTTTGCCAGTCTGTAAAGACGAAGAGTTTCCATCATTTTTATCGGTCTTATTCATGATGAGTGTGACAGCCCTTACATCAGAAATGAACTGGAAAACACAACCCTAACGAAAAGTATCAGAATGGCCTTCCCTCGGAGTGTGTGTTAATTTCATCCGTGGATTTCCAATTCCACCTGTTGAACAAATAGAAAGTAAAAGGATTTGTAACTAGAACATGAGAACGGTCAGTCAGTCTACTTGTGTATAGTTTTTGACATGTAGTGGTTCTTAGTGTGCACTTACCTAAGAAAGTTACTCTCCTCTCCGCCTTTTTCCCCCTGACACCCCCCCCCCCCTTCAAAATGGAACGTGAATTGGGTTTGTTTTGAAGGAATAAGTGGTTGTTGTGAAATGACCGGTAGACTTGCATCTTACTAATTGAAAATTAACGTTGTTTTTGTTGTCACAATTTTATTGCAGTGTATCATACAGTGTGCTTGTATTAACTGACAGATTTATGGTTACTAAAACGCGCCGCAGCGTCTAGGGTATTGACGCCTTGTACAGATTTCCTCATTGATAAGCTGTTCTCTACCTATGTTGTTGCTGGCGGAGAAAATATTTCTTTTAAATAATCAGGTTTATTCCTTAATGTGTTATTCGTTACTTTTTAAACTGTTATATATGAGTTCCCTGGCAGGGGGTTCATGATGACAGTCGATGCTAATGGATATACTTCATGTCAGAGTAATTAAATCTGATCAGGAGAACTAGCTCTAAGTAACTTACTAGTGCTAGTAAAGATTTTGTCAATTGTTGTTTGTGTCACTTATATACGTTATATATATGCGTATGTATTTATGTATACACACACGTCTGTCGCAAATGTCCATTCCTATGAATAGTAAAGTCTCTTGGTGAATTGATTCTCGCAACAGTCCGTCTATGCACAGAGCAAAATTCTAAGTGGCCTGATTTCCACGAAAGCTCCCAGGCTCTTGTCCCCCCCCCTTTTCCACCGCCCCCCCCCCCCCCCGTCTCTCTAGAGTCATATAGACTCATGAAATTGTGCGTCTGTGTGCAAGCACTCCTGCGCGCTCCATGCAGCACCAGCAGCTAACGAAGATGAAGGGAATGGTGTGTCGCAGCGTGTAATTGAGCATTTAGTCGGAATTACTGTGACAGAGTGAAGCGTCTGCTGCTTGCTAAGTTGATATATATTGCAGATGTGGATCGTCTGCAAAGCTCTTGTTTTTTTTCGGGGGGCCGAGTGGTTGGTGGCCAGGGTAGAGAATAATGTTACTGCCTTTAATTTGGCGCACGCGAATCAAGTGCATTCTAGCTTTGGCGCACGCAAATCAAGTGCATTCTAGCTGTGCACTGTCTCGGACTTCAGGATGTGCATTTTGGATGCACGGGAATGGAGTTGGTTATATCTTTTCCGTAGGGGGGTTAGTGGCATCAGTGCGCCGCTGTAGGTATTAGATTAGGTATTTTTGTAATGTCCCCTCGGCCCCCAGCTGCAACCCTTTTCATTCTTGTTACTATACCTCCATTCATGTTCAAATTTTGTTTCAGCGCTGAATGACCTCATAAGTCCCAGCGATCTGCCCTTTTCATAAATTGTATGTCCTATTCTATTCTATAATCTTTTCTTGTCTCAAGCTTTAAGATGTTTGCAAATTTAGTGCATAATAGGCATGCTTTACGTCTGTGAATGAAAGATGCGCTCAGGTTGCGTGCGTCATGGCCCATGTTTAATTGCGTTCTTAATGCGGTCTGTGTGGTGTTAGTGTCGGCGAATGTTTTTATTGTTATTTTTATAATTACGAGGTAGTGAACTTCAATACATGAACCCTAACATCTTTATTGAAAGGCTTCCATTGGCTAGAGGATTTTTTTTTTTTTTCAACCGCGGTTGAAGAGATCTGAAATATGAACGAAAGCGTTAATGAAACCGAAGTAAAAGAAGAGATATTAAAAGGTAATCTGATTTTTTACGGTCTTTTCAGTGCCGGGGATTGAAGCCTTTTGAGTTCAGACTGAGATTTAATCGAGCTTTGAAGTAAATTACAAAAATGAAAGGAAGTTCAGTTTCGGTTACGGTTTTATATAATAATAATATTAGCCTTGCTGATTCCTTTTGAACCTAAACGCTTCAGTTTTTGATGTGTTAAGTTAGATTGCACTCCCGTCTAAGAGTTTCTCAAGGTTACATTTATTCCCCTCTCAGAAATTCTCTGTTTGTGATGTTCAAAGCCAAGACGTATCTCCTCAGTTACAGTCTAGTTGTTTATTTGTTGGTTGTAATTGCTTAAATAGCAAAACAATGCGCCGAAGTTTTTCTGTACAGTTTATAATCAAGGCCTCCGAAAATAGATATATCTTTCGGTAGTCTCGGTATAATGCCGTATGAGCAGTGGCCCATGAAAACTTGAACCACGGCCCTGGGATGACCTGTCCTATATCGTTGCCAGACGCACGATCATGGCTAATTTTAACCTTGAAAAAAATCAAAACTACTGGGGCGAGAGGGCTGCGATTTGGTATGTTTGATGATTGGAGGCTGGATGATCAACATACCAGTATGCAGCCCTCTACCGTCAGTAGTTTTTAAGATCTGAGGGCAGACAGAAAAAAAGTGGTGGCAAAGTTAAGTGCGGACAGACAAAGCTGTCAGAATAGTTTTATTTTAACAGAGACTAAAAATGGCAGCGGTGGGATTCTAACTTAACCAGCGCCATTGACCTTTCAGCCATCTGGTGCTTAAAAAAGAAGTCCAGAGAAAGGGCTTACTATAGCAATAAACCGGCCAGCCTCGCCACCGGTTAACTTTGACAAGAAATGTGTGCTTTTAATTACAGGTGGGAAAGGTTAGATTGAATGCAGCAACTAATCTCGGCCCATTTGCCTGAACCCCGTAGGGGGAAGAGTTCTGTCAGTGCACCTCATGCAATACACTGTAGGCATTACTTAAGGTTCTTTGTAGCGTGGCTTAGGCCCACAGCTGCAATCCCTTTCGTTCCTTCGACTGTGCCTCCTTTCATATTCTCTTTCTTCTATCTTACTTTCTACCCTCTCCAAACAACTGATTCATAGTGCAAGTGCGATGTTTTACTTCAGTGACACCTTTCGAACTTTTACTGTCAATTTCCGTCTCAGCACTGAATAACCTCATTGGTCTCAGTGCTTGGCCTTTGGCCTAAATCCTATATTAAATAAATTCTGTATTCAGTTCATTGGCTTGGAAAGATATACGTTCAGAGTTGATGTGTGGCTCCCAAAGAGCGATATTCATTCAATTCCTTCACTTGTAATGTGGGAGACAATATCAGTTTTGGTGCCAAAGAGACCGAAAATCGGCCTCATTGTGACCCATTGCTATTCACTTGAAAGCCTTAATGTCTGTTGCAAGTTTTTAGATACTGATATTTGGGATTATATGATCGAGCACCATCACCATGCGCAAGCATTAATTGCAGCTTCACCCACCCATGCACTGACACTGACAAGACCTAGTAATGCTCAGCTTCATTGATCGTATGGCTAGCAATGCAGCAAACATGCTAATGTCTGGTAGTCAATGGTGGTTACCCATCCAAGTACTGACAAAATTTTTTCGCGTAACTGATCAGGAAATCTGTGGTTCAACAACAGCATAAGCCATCGTAAATGAGCAAGAATTTTACAATTTCTAATTTTGCTTTTGAGTGGAGTAGCAAAGAAGTAGGCTTACCATACTACCACAATAACCGTTACAAATCAACGGGTCAAATTATTTTGTCGTGAAACCCTTATTTAAACCAGTAGTTATACTCAACCTTTTTGCCATGACACCAGTTTTAAACTGCCATGTTAGATTTTATGACCATTTTTTCTAATTTAACTAGTGGGTTAAACTATTTCATCATGATAGCCGGTATAAACCAGAGCGTCAGACCATTTTGCCATATCGTTCTCAAACTTCCTGTCTTTTTACTGTTTTAAAACAGCTGATGTCTTAATTAAAGCGATGAAATATTTCTTGATAAAAGCGATGAAATATTATCACAGTCGATTTCATGTAAAATGAGAAAAAGGTACCTGTGCTGATGTTTAGTACATCTCTTTGGTCGGTGTCCTATATATTGTAGTTTAATGTTTGCTCTTTCAGTAAAAGTGCTTACCCTTTGTCTTCTTATACTTTAATCATTTCCTTTCATGTTCATTTATTAGTAAGTTAGTCTTAGCACGAAAGTCAATATATATTAAATCCCCTTCATTTATTACCGTGGATGGAAATCGTCTAAAAGTTTCTGAAATCGAATAATAATACTGTTAATAACAATAATGTTTTTACAATTGTATATAGTTCCTCGTTGGACGAGTGGTTTACCTGCTCCCCTTCCGATTCGGTAGTCCCGAGCTCGATGCCCCGTGCTGCTAACGTGGAATCAGACGAATTTGTTCCTGGTGATTAGAAATTAATTTCTCAATATAATGTGGTGACGATCCCACAATAAGCTGTAGGTCCCGTTACTTGGTAACCAATTGGTTCCTAGCTATGTAAAAACTGTCTAATCCTTCGTGCCAGGCCAGGAGAGCTGTTAATCAGCTCAGTGGTCGGGTTAGACTAAGATATTTATATACTTAACTTACACATGTGCATGAGTGTACATTTCTGGGATATCATTCAGTAAGCTCATTGAACAATGTCATCAGCTGTATCTAGTACATCTCTCAAGGCTGTAACATGAAAAATGCCAAAAGTTCTCCAACTCCCCCCCCCCCCCGGGCCCATCATTATTATCTGATTTATCTGGAGATGTGACACTCGAGTTATTGATGACTGCTTAAGTAAAGAATAGCTTTAGTTTATTTTATCATTAGCATGACATTAACTACTTTATGTGACGGTCTGTTTTTATATCGGTATCCACGTCATGATTAACCTTTTTTTTATTTAAAAACGTTTCATTTATCATTTTCTCTCAATATTTTTTTTATGTAACCCGTATGCAGCCCACTGCACCAGAGATTGAAGACAGTGGCCAAGATTGTCTTCCAATCCTTTCTCCGTCGAAAGTGGAAGACGGTCCCAAGTCTGTCTTCTGACTTATCTCGACCAGGAATAGAAGAAAGTCCCTAATCTCGGCCAGGAATGGAAGAAAGTCCCGAATCTCGGCCAGGAATGGAAGAAAGTCCCGAATCTCGGCCAGGAATGGAAGAAAGTCCCGAATCTCGTGAGGAATGGAAGGAAAAGTCGAAATCTCCGGCCAGGAATGGAAGGGAAAGTCCCGAAATCTCGGGCCCAATGGAATGGAAGAAAGCCCGAATCTCGGCCAGGAAGGGAAGGAAAGGTCCCGGAATTCTGCAAAGGAATGGAAGAAGTCCCGAATCTCGGCCAGGGAATGGAAGAAAGTCGGAATCTCGGCCAGGAATGGAAGGAAAAGTCCCGTCTCGGCCAGGAATGGAAGAAAGTCCCGAATCTCGGCCAGGAATGGAAGAAAGTCCAGAATCTCGACCAGGAATGGAAGAAAGTCCTAAATCTCGGTCAGGAATGGAAAACAGTCCCGAATCTCGGCCAGGAATGGAAGAAAGTCCCGGATCTCGACCAGGAATGGAAGAAAGTCCAGAATCTCAGCCAGGAATGGAAGACAGTCCCAAATCTCGGTCAGGAATGGAAAACAGTCCCGAATCTCGGCCAGGAATGGAAGACAGTCCCGAATCTCGGCCAGGAATGGAAGGAAGTCCCGAATCTCGGCCAGGAATGGAAGACAGTCCCAAATCTCGACCAGGAATGGAAGGAAGTCCCGAATCTCGGCCAGGAATGGAAGGAAGTCCCGAATCTCGGCCAGGAATGGAAAACAGTCCCGAATCTCGACCAGGAATGGAAGGAAGTCCCGAATCTCGGAGGAATAAAACATTCCCAATCGGAACCAGGAATGGAAGGAAGTCCCGAATCTCGGCCAGGAATGGAAGACAGTCGCAAGTCTGTGTTCAGATCCGTCTCTCACAGAAATGTTAAACACACAGCAGCCACACGCAACCCGTATCACACGCAGAGCGGAGGAGTCCGAGAAAATCTCGCCTGTTGAAAGATTGAAGGGTTCCGAGAAGGCTTTAAGCTGTAATATTCACGGCCGCCAAGGAGAGACATCAGGAGTTTAGGAATAAGTTAACCTTACCTGGAAAGAGAGAAGCTCGACACGGAAACCGGTTCATGATTGACGGGCTCCCACCTGTCCGGGAGAAAGCCCGACCGCATCATAAGGAAAGGTACACCATGAATGCTTCATTATGAGGCGCTTCTCCAGCAGAGTCGCGTTGAGAGAGAGAGAGAGAGAGAGAGAGAGAGAGAGAGAGAGAGGTCCAGGTTCTTGTTCACTGACGAGTAGGAAGGAGAGAGAGATAGAGAGAGGTGGTTAGGACGTAGGCCTTTCCAGTTCGAGCACCAAAGTTCAGTTGAAAGACGAAACTGAGGGGTTGATATAGCACGTATCGTCCAAATTCCTCTTTGTTCCTCTTGGCTAAAGCAGTGATTCATGTACTTGGTAAATAGTCGACTTAGGTGGTTCGGGTCGTATTAAGAATAGAGGGATTCTTTTGCCTTGGGTATCTAGCAGTTTACATAACCCCAGAGTTAGAAGGTCCTTAACACCTTTCATGTTAATTGCTTAATGTTTGACGGATAGTTTGTAATCTCAAGTGAAAACCATTTCTGTCTTAATCATGATTAATGTATTCCTCGCCCACGTCTGTTGTAGTTGCACAAACATACATCTGATCCAGTTATGTTTGTGTAGCGTTTGTTAAGCGAGAGAGGAATTCACTTGAAAGGTTTCGTAATACTACGCCACAAGGATTACGAGAAAAATTATTATTATTATTATTATTATTATTATTATTATTATTATTATTATTATTATTATTATTATTATTATTATTATTATTAAAGAATATGAGAACAATGGCGTGCTTCGTTATACGAGGGTGAAATAAAACCCTTCTCTTCCGTATCAGGTTTAATAATGTGCTAGAGCTTCATGCACAAGAAAAGTATTATTATTATTATTATTATTATTATTATTATTATTATTATTATTAGCCTTGAATCGGCAAGCAGTTTGCAGAAAGTTTTTAACTAAAAGATACTTCATATTTTGCATTTATATTATTTGACATTATCGATATCTGTTCTGTCACCCCCCCCCCCAAGAGGAGGGGGCTTTGTTTCCAATTTGTTTTTTTTATCGACGTATATAAAACTTCAGTGCCTCCAACATAACTGTAATGTCTTCAACTTCCCTCTCCCACCCAACCCCTTCTCGACCAAGAGATGTCTTTATTTTTTTAAAGTAGTTTATAAAACGGCGTGAAAGCATCGCTGGTAAAAAACGCTGGTCCCCATTCCCCCATCTCCCGTAGGGGGTTATAGTGCCGTCACTGCACCTCATTCGATGCAATGTAGCCATTACTTAAGGTTCTTTGCAGCGTGCCTTCGGCCCTTAGCTGCAACCACTGTTATTCCTATTGCTGTACCTCCGTTCATATTTCTTTCTACCATCTTTCTGTCCACCCTCTCCTAACAATTGTTTCATAGTGCAACTGCGAGAATTTCCTCCTGTTACACCTTACAAACCTTTTACTGTCAATTTCCGTTTCAGAGCTGAATGGCCTTAGTTACCCCAGTGCTTGGCATAATGCAAAAAAATCTATATAAATCAAAATAAAAAAATCTTTCCCCAATCCCCTTCCCACACCTAAGATTTTGGAAGATTGAGCGACTTATCTGCTTGCACGACAGCGCTGGCCATTGATGCCAGCTCAATAATGGAACGGTAAGATAATACTCTTCCCCTTTCCCATAACCCCCTCCCCCCCTCCCTCCGCCCAGTATTTCCAGACAACTAATCCTGAACTACCGGTAAAGGTAGCTTATAAAAGGGCTCCACACGATCGACCGTTTGAACAGACGCCCATTCCCCCCCACCCCCCCCCCCCCCCCCCCCCCCCCCCCCCCCTCCCCCCCCCCACCCCCCCCCCCCCCCCCCCCCCACCCCCCTTTCCCCACGCAACTTTCATCTCCCGAAAGCATCAAATTTCGTTGAACGTAAAGTATATAATTAACGACCTGGCGTCGCAGTAGCGCTGGTTATCCTCGCCGGTACAGTTATAAAGCGAAAGTTCCTTCCGGGCCACTCCGCCACCCCTCCCCTACTCCCGAAAGCAGGAGGTCCGTTTAAAGGTGAGTAATTTAAGGGAGTATCGCGATCAAAGGCAGAAACACACGAAGCCGTCCATAATAAATGACCCACCGTCAGTTTTTATCGTTCGAGAACAATTAATTCATGGCCCCTTCGCTTGGGAGTCAGCAGCCCCTGTGGCCCAATGGATAAGGCATTGGCCTCCTAAGCCAAGGATTGCGGGTTCGAGTCCCGCCAGGGGTTCATTTTGAAGGGCGTCCTTTACGGGTTTTGTGCTTGGGTGGAGTGGGCGTTGCCTCTCGGAGTGTCGTGGTTGATGGTCGGTGAAAGGAGAGCCGAATCAAGTGAGGGAATGAATGTTATAGTATTCAAAGACGCCTGATTTACGTTCGTTCGTTCGTTCCTTCAGACATCGCTGCTTTCGCGAACTTTGTGCGTCTTTGTTGTTTAGTGGTTCATTGTGTGTTCATTTTTCTCTTTCTTCTCTGCACGTTACAGGGATAATCTTTGCTTTCATTTTTTTTTCATTTTCTTGTATAGTCCGAAAAAGTTATTTTCAGATTGTAATCGGAATTGTTTTTTTTTTCTTTTACAATTTAGTGTATATAATTATGGTAACTTTTACCCCCATTTTGCTTCTTTGCGTTTTATCATCTCTCTCTCGTTTTATTTTACTCTCGTCCCATCTGGTCATTGGTTTTGAACCTTTGATATAGGAGGAGGCCATTTTCGTTCATTCGTAAACGTTCCTAAACGTAAACTGAGACGTTCAAAACGGAGTGTAAACTAGTCTTAACCAGTTTCACAATGATTAATAGGCTGATCAGTGATAATTCTTAATATGCATAAATGTGAATAAAGTTTCTAATTGTAGTCCGTTCATAAAAGTTGAAAAAGCACTCAATACTTCCAGTTGAACGCCTCGATGGCGTCGTATGACGTATCTCCAAGGTTAATGGGTCATAAATTAGACGTGTAACTGTAAATTGAATATGAATTTTGTTCGGTCGCAAACGTTTAACGACTCTCTAAAATAAAAAAGTGAAACGTATTCATGACGGATTAATGAATGGTATTACAACATGATGTAGGTAATGATTAACTGTACATCAGTGTAAAATGAAAAAAGTAAAATACAATTATAATGATAATGCTCTTGATTTTCTTTCGTCAGTGTAAAACAAAGAGCTCAAAGGAAAGGAAATATGCGTTGGTGACATCGATTAGATTAGTTCTACGGACTCATGAATTATTTATCAATAATAATGAAATAGATTTCTCGAGTTCATCAGCGTAAAACGAAGCACGGTCGATAACGCCAATGAAAAGCGGCTATGAGAATCGGCGCACGGCAACTGAAGAGGGTTGGCATTTATCGGCGATGACACCGCATACCTTAAGGGCATGCGAGCTCGCGCTAAGTGTGACATCATTTAAACGAGCATTCGCTCGACTTCAGTTTTGTCGTCAGCTTTGGAAGAAATTGTTAATGTATTTTTTTTTTGTTAGTGGGGAGGGGGGATTAAAGTGCAGCATGTTCGTTTTTTTGCAACATTTCAAACGATGCTTGAATTTTTGCTCTACAAAGAAAATTCAATACTCGCAGCGTATGTCAAAATTGAAGTCTCACGTGTTCGGGCTGATGTGACGTCACCACGTGTTCGGCTTAGTTTTGCACTATCCCTAACTGTGCACAAGAAAAGAAGAATGATCGTTAAGTGACACTATGATGTTTAGGCCAGTCCCTTACGACGCTCCTGATTGGCTGTTGATAAGCCAATCACAAGGCTGGAAACTCAGTCTCTCTCGAGTTTACATAGGCAGGATGTATGCTCCACCTCTCCATAAAGACCTCAGGAGAGGTGGAACATAGATCCTACCCATGTGAACTCTCGAGAGAGACTTAAAGTTTCCAGCCCTGTGATTGGCTTATCAACGGCCAATCAGGAGCGTCGTAAGGGACTGGCCTAGACATCAGATGCACGATTGATGTGAATCAACTATAGTTCATGCACACCGTCGAGGCAAGATGCCATAAGACTCCGGGAGACGAACGCGCGTGAGACACACCCCCTTCGCACTTGGTTGAACGTACAGGATGGTCCGAAAGTCTTGTTACCCCTACCAAAAAGTACCAACGATATGGTTATATACTAGTATTGCAATAATACAAAATACGTATCCTGGATTCAGTTTATTCTTGTTACCCCTAAATAGTATTTTAATGTTCACGATTTTTTGTCCTAATATTGTTTTACTTTTTTTTTATTTATTTCAGATGGGTGAAAGCAAATAAACTGAATCCAGCAAATTTTTTCTATTGCTATATTACTTGGTCTTATATTGTTTCAATGTTCTTATTTCGTTCTATTGTTCTTACAGTGAATAAACTGAATCCAGGCCATATATTTTTTATTATTGCAATACATGTACCTCTATTGTTGATACTTTTTGAAAGGGGCAACAAGACTTTCGGACCACCCTGTACATTGATGCTATAACATTCATACGATTGACATTTTCTATTGTTTTGGTGTCAAGGACTTTCCTTATCTGGGAATCTCTATCGAGATAAGAGTTCGTTTGGTGAATGATGTGTAGATTTTGCACTTGGTTAACATTGAAAAGCTGCAGTAGGCAGTTATAGCTTATGACGACTAACGGCACACACTGTAGACTACAAGCTTACAATATGTGAATGACCACACTGTAAGGAGGTGAAGTTACCCCTTAGTCAATAGGAAACTGTAGAAAGTGGGTTACACTTAACTGTTTTATTTTATAGGTCCAGGTTACAGTCTAGTACAGTCTGAATGATAAATAGCTTTTCGTAAAGTGTAATCTTCACTTCTAGAATCATGCATTGAAATAACGAGGTTATATAATAGGATAATGTTTGTATTAATAATGAATAATAATGAATAGAAGAAACTGAATCTATTTCCCCGCTGTATATGGTCGATAGGCACTGTTGAGGATTGGTTATATAAAGTATCCAGATCTAGATAGCACTCTAAGAGCCTCGCAAGATGACTTGATGTTCTTAGATGTTAACAGGTCACATGCTAGCACGGGCTCTTGACAGTTTGATTAGGTAAGATGACAGTTAAATGCTTGGTGCCGCAGTAGCTGGGTAGCATATAATAGCATATAGAAGTGGTTTATAAGTCCATATTCTCTCTCTCTCTCTCTCTCTCTCTCTCTCTCTCTCTCTCTCTCTCTCGGACACCTAGCAACTAGAGTACGTAAGCCGCATGTATTTTTTATTTATTTATTTATTTATTTTTTTTTGCTCCCCCTAGATTTGGAAGTGAATTTTCCCTCAATTCGGACGCATTGTATCCATTATCCACCAGTATGGCATTTCCGCACGGGTCATATACGCTACACATAAACTGCAAATTTGAAGCATTACATCTGGCACCGCGCCACAAATCAGCCACTCTCTGAAGTAATTGCTCGGCCCTGGAGTCCGATAAACCTGTTAAGTAGCGTTATAGTCTTTTGCTCACTGTACTATACAATTGTTTTTTTTCTCTCTCTATTTTAGCCGAATCCTGCGTTTTTCACTCTGTCTTTTCTGGATTTTTCGTTTTTTTTTATTTGTTTTAAGCCACACATCAGAGATTCAGGCGAGTGCGCGCCTTTGTACTGAGACCATATCTCCTTGAGAAGGTACGTTTGCCCAAGTTACCCCAAGAGTGTACCTCTACCCCACGACTGTACCTTCGCCTGTAGACTAGGCTACATTTACAGCAAGAGAGTATCTTCGGTTTTAAGTGGATTTATTTTTTTGCATGATAGGATATTTTAAGCCCAGGTTGGTGCCTTTGCCCACGAGAAGATGACAGTGACCAGAGGGTACCATTGCTAGAGTGTGTGTCCTTGCCCTAAGAAGGTATGGTTAACTCAAGGGAATACCTTTGCTCAAAAGGATACCCTTGCCTTCGAGGGGTACATTTGCCAGAAATGGTATCTTTTCCCTGAGAGTGTACTTTTACCCTAGGAGTGTACAGAAGGGACACATCTGTTAAATGAGGAAGTTTAAAAAAGGTTGGTTTAACTCCCTGGTTAAAAAAGGTTGGTTTAACTCCCTGGTATGAATGAGTAATTGACCTAACCTCCCCTTTGATTTGTTTATGAATTGAAGAACCACCATTTCTTGTCATGTTGATATGACTAAAGTGACTCCTTGGTGGTTCAACCATTGTACTGCTGCCATAATTACTACTGATATGGCTAATATTGTCTGTACTATTATCACTGCAGGTGGAACTGCCTTGTGCGACTATTACTATTCATTATTACCAACTACCTCTACTATCAACTACCAACTACTACTACTGCAACAGCGACTGCTACCACTGTTACTCTACTGTTTTTTTAGATGATTTCATCAGACCTCCCGGTCCTGTATTGATGGAACGCCTGAGTCCTGTATTGATAGAACTGATGTCACCCAAGATATATGGCTATTGCTCTATTTTTAGTCAATCAAATACAATCGTTATAAGTGTATGATCAGCTGTTCTTGTGGGTTCAATATTTTTTTCCAGCTATTCATACTTGACTTTTTTATGCAATAAAATCACAGATTGCGCTTTGAAACGAGAGAGAGAGAGAGAGAGAGAGAGAGAGAGAGAGAGAGAGAGAGAGAGAGAGAGAGAGAGAGAGAGTCTGTTGGGGTAGGGGGCAAGAGAAATTATTTACACTAAGCTTGCCTTTTGAAAGCACGGATTCTTACTGTTATGAACCGCTTGTTTACGCACGTTTTCGTTACTAAGTAAAATATTTAACTTATTTCATACGGTATCATTTATATTGTTTTCTCTGTCAAATACATTACGTCAGACTTTTTCGTAGCAAACTCTCACTTAGTTCTAGATTTAATTCAGTAAAGACTTTGTTCCTTAATCTTGTAAGTTTCTCTGAAAATTAAGTCTGCTGTTCTGAATTTGGTGGATTATATAATGATTCATGTGAGCCTGTTTTTATGCTCCATAGAAGTTTTATTTTGTGTATGTTTGTGTGGTTACGCCACAAGGGGTCTGATTTTTTCTCTTGTAATTGACTTTCATTTTCTTTTTTTCTTTTTGGGGGTGGGCGGGTTGGAGTGAGTACCGGGAGAGAGGAAGACATGAAAAGAATGGACCCATAGGATGTAGTATGGTGCGTTATTCTGTCAGTGTTTTGTAACCTAAAAGTTTTGAACTCTGCCTTACATAAAATTAGCATTTTTAGAAGCTCGGAGCGTATTGTATAATTCCCAGCCTCGTCTGCAAACTACAACAAAGCAGAAAACAGCACGAAAAGGGTAACTTCAGCTTTGTCTGTTTTATCGCAACCACCAATCTTTATTAGTTGTTATTGCATAATAACTCATCGAGTTGACTCACTGGTGGGTCTCCGATACTACTTCTACTACTATCGAGTTAAGGATATTCAAGGATTAAAAACTGCGTAGACATAAGGTCAGCTTAATTACTACTGCTACAACTATTATTGGTGTTTCTTGGGATACTACTACTGCCACCATTACCATTATTTCTGCTGTTAATTACTGTTACTGCTACATTAGGCAAACGTTAATTTCCGTAGCAGGCAATCTCATAGCAAGAGTGTGCCGTTACTATTACGATTACTGCTACCACTGGCACTACCACCATCGCTACCATGTGGGTATTCCAGACCAATTTAATTGAAATCGCTACTGTTCCTACTATCAGTGTTGTGTTGACTACTATTACTGCCATATGATTCCTCAAGGAATAAGTGACTGTGTTGAAACAAAGCCAGTGTAATTACTACTACATATATACTACTATGGTGTTTCTATTGTTACCACACCATATGGGTGTTCAAAGCCGGTCCAGTTAATCCCACTATTACTTCAAGGTCCATGAGCGTGTTGATTCAAACTCAGAGTGCTTTTCCTATTACTGTTAACTCCTTTTCATGGAGAAGCTTAACTTAGCAAAACAACAACAACAACAACAGCTGGCTGTGCATACCATAAAATGTCTTGTCAAAGCCTTTCCCGACTGTGGATGTTTTATAACGAGATGAAATCGAATAACACACGTACCGTCCATGTTAATCTCCTTGACAGAAGCCTCATGATAGAGGCTTTCCATCTTGTCTCTCCAAGAAAGGTCTCAAAGTTCGGGTAATTCTAGGGTCACTTCGGGGTCGGCACCGACCAAAGTGAGATTAACCCATTTTCCCTCCATTTGGTCGCAGCTTACTCTTCAGGCTTCACACTTTTTTATCACTCATCATAGGCGCTTCCTTCCTCCATGTATACCCCCTCCCCCCCCCCCCCTTCCTCTCCTCTGCCCTTTTCCCTCCTTCCTCTATTTTGTACTGCCTGATTAGGATGCTAGCCTTGATGAAAACCTGGTTCGGTTTTACATGAGTTTTATTATTATTATTTTATTATTATTATTATTATTATTATTATTATTATTATTATTATTATATTATTATTATTATTATTATAAAATCCTCATAGTAGCACGAATATTCAAATGGAGAAGCACATCCACAGTTAATGTAAATGTACATATATTTAAATTTAAAAACAGCAAGGATAGCTTTCGGGAATCTGTTCGGTTCTCCGAACAGATTCCCGAAAGCTATCCTTGCTGTTTTTAAATTTAAATATATGTACATTTATATAACTGTGGATTTGCTTCGCCATTATTATCATTATCATTATCATTATCATTATCATTATCATTATCATTATCGTTATCGTTATCGTTATCGTTATCGTTATCGTTATCGTTATTATTATTATTATTATTATTATTATTATTATTATTATTATTATTATTATTATTATTATTATTCAAGAGAAGAACCCTATTCATACGGAACAAACCCACAAGGGCAATTGACCTGAAATTCAAGCTTCCAAAGAATATGTTTTACGTTCGAAAAAGTAACAAGGTAATTGGAAATACAGAAAGAGGAGATCAGCTATTAGAAAAAAAAAAACAAATTAATAAATAAATATAGATTTAAGTAAAATTAAATAATTTTTGCCTCTTCACCTAACCACTGAGTTAATTATCTGGTCGTCAGCGAAAACGAGCTAACTTGCTGGCACAAATTGCAGAACAGAACTGGAAAAAACAATAAAGTAAAGGAAAAGGAAAAATAAAAAAAGCTAAAAACAACCGGGTGAAGGAACAACTAGTTTAAGTTTAAATGTTTGAAGTGTAAGGAAAATAGTTTGATTGTTACTTAGGCAAATAAACTTTTCATTTTTTGTTTAAATTTTATATAATTTGGCATGATTATACGCTAATGCGCGCTCGTGGGCACTCATATATGTTTATATGCTTAAAAAATCACAGAAGATGCACATGACTTCATTAATAAACGAATACCACAGGAAAATTTTAGGCAGAAAATTCAAACGCTTTCGTCTTTACTAAGACATTATCTTAGTAAAGACGAAAGCGCTTGGATTTCTGCCTATCATTTTCCTGCGGGATTCGTTTATATGTTTATATATATAGCAACTTTTTTCACGATTATTGATATAAAATGAGGTGACACGTTCAATCTCGTGGTCGTTTGTCCGCCATAATGAATCAAAGATGGAGGTCATTTTGGGTCAACAACGAATCTTTGCAAAAATCGTAAATAATGATTTAAATAATGATTTAATGGTCAGGCTAGGTCGGGTTTACTTTGGTACTGTAAGCTAATGTTACCAGAATAATTTACTAACACTTAAATAATAAGCAAAGATGCACCAAATATCAATATAGACATCAAAGGTCAAACGTAGTGTCATGGAAGTGCATTTGGGACCTAATTCAGGTCATGTGGCAAAAATGAAGGTACATTTCTATGATTACATTCAAAGTGATTGACCATTGCCTTCTTCATATAAAATTGCGTTTATCATCTTTTTCCAGATACTAATGTAAAAGGAATGTGGCCATTCATCTGGCCTATCGTCTACAGTACAGCTCATTCATGATGAGACGAGCAGTAATTTGAATTTGTGTGTCATTTGTTAGCATGTAAAAGGTAGTCAAGCAAACAGTAAATTCACTATTGTAGATTCACATCACCCGTGCATCTAATGTCTAAGCCAGTCCCTTATAACATTCCCGATTGGCTGTTGATAAGCCAATCACTTGGCTAGAAACTCTGTCTCTCTCGAGAGTTCACGTAGACAGAATGTATGTTCCATCTCTGCAGAGGGGTACGTCTTTCAAAAGTATCCCTCAGGAGAGGTGGAACACACATTCTGCCCATGTGAATTCTCGAGAGAGACTGAGAGTTTCCAGCCCTGTGATTGGCTTATCAACAGCCATTCAGGAGCGCTGTAAGGAACTGGCCTAGACATCTTATGCACGGGTGATGTGAATACTATACTATAGCACCCATGACGGTAGGAACGTTATAATAGAGCCCTCAAAAATACTGCAGGATGGCTTGTTGAACAATGTATCAGAGCTCTGAGATATAATTGGAAAGCTTGCTTCACTGCTTGAAAACCCCACAGAAAATCAAGAACATTAGCCAGCATACCGTTTTTGAACAAGCATTTGACGATTTCAAATTGCGTGGCTGCAAAACGAGTCACTTGTTCTTCTGTTGGAGCAAATTCCTAAATGAAATAGCTCCAGTCTTGCATGATTTAACTAGGTCCTCCCGTGAAGGGGATTGGAACCTGCATTTGTCAGCTGTGTGTCGTGCAATACCACTGTGCTTTGCATTTGATAGGATGCAGCATTCTTGAAAGGTGTTTTTTTTTTTTTTTTTTTTTTTTTTTTTAAGAAAAGGAAGTGACGTACCGATTGACCAAGCCCTTGAAAGAGTACAAGTCAACCAAAAGTCAGTCTGGGATAGTAGGTTTCACTTGCACAAAAGAGGCTGTTTGTAGATGGGATGTAATAAAGCGCGACAATGCAAGTACAGAAAGTTCTTGTATGAAGCATGTGAAGTGGATGAGGATGATGAGTACACTCTTCATATTTTCAAGATTTATGACATAAACAGGTGCAGAGTATGTTGCCTCCATAATGGGGTACACATTACAACGTGGAAATCCCTTTTATGTTGACAAGCCAACCGGATTAATTAATATTTCGACTTTCACCAGAATTAACAGACTCGACAGATTTCCTTTAAAACTGCTTTGCCTTAGGTAAGACTGCTAGAAAAAAAATTTAATCACGTTTTGAGAAGAAATCTGCAGAACTTATGGATTCCATCCTCAAAACAAGGATGAACATCAAACCTCCACCAGCCTAGATTAATTACGACATAATAAAGAGACTGCTGAGTTCTTGCGAATCATTGACTATGCTCGCTTTAGAAACTTTGATCTTCAAACTTTGCTAAGATCTGAATTAAAGCCAACCTCCCCCCTACTTAAAGGAAGGATTCATACGTAAATCAATAAATGCTGACTTTACTTCTGAGTTAAAGAAATTACTCTCTAAGGAGACACCGTCATCAACTGTGAATCGTCGAAGCTTTATCATAGACTTCATGGGGCATGTCAGGAAAGTTCCAATGAGGCGGATGAAATTGAAAACAGAGACTTTGCATAAAACCCGTGGAATTCGTTTCAGTTTCATTCAAGTACATGCAGTCGCATTCACTTTTTATTTGATTTGTACAAGGATTGGAGTATTAAAAGCAGTGAGCGTAATTGGAGAAAGAAAGCAGAAGTAGTTGTAGTAACGTACATATCTAATTTGGATCAGCCTTGACCCGTTGAGATAGAAAAGTTCTGAGCCCTCTCGGAAAACAAGGTTCCATTTTAACGTAATTTCATTACATGGGTTAAGGAAAACTTTACTGATAATGTCTCTTCTTGGGTGGAGGAAGCAGACGAACAAATAAAGCTTCTTGTTAACCATGCTGCCAAAGTTGGGAGATTTAATAGCATTGTCATTGCATTTCCAGACACTTGATGTTTTTGTGTCTGCAATACACCACTATAATAAATTGAGGAACTTGACTGGAAGGAACTCTGGTTCATGTATGGCCGCAATCAGTCTAAAAGTATAGTTCCCATTGCTGTTAGGATCATGGACTCGGTTCTCGCAGATATATTGCTTGGAATCCGTGCACTTACTGGTGCCACACTACTAGCAAAGTAGGCACGAAAACAAAAGCTTTCAATCTCTTGTGCGACTTTGAAAAAGAAGAAATTAATGACGAGATCATTACTAATGCTGAGATGTTCCTTCTCAAATGCATAACGTCATGTAATGTTGAGGTTTGCTTCATTTATCATACAGAACATCATCAGTTTTATAGAGTGATTTCCTCCTACATCTGCCTGTATCAAGCAGCATATTCTAAGGGCCTACCCTGCAGTGCTACATGTGACTTCATGCTCCATTCATTGAAGATATTCAGATGAATCCTTTGGACTATGGATACATGCTTGCTGATGGCGAACATTTGTTACCAGTAATCATGGCAGAAGCAAACGTTCCAGACGAGTTCCCAGCTCCTTGTAACTGCTTAAAGAGTGTGGCCAAAAGTTTGCTCATGTCGACAGGAAATTGCATGTTGCCATATTTGCAAATGTGAAGACAATTCATCATGCAAAAATCTGCTGAATCCAGAACAACCATGAAAGGACTGAGAACAACATCAGTAACACTAGCAAGGACTCTGCATGCACATTAAATGGTGTTCAGTTTTCTATTTGTATTACTATTAGTGATGACGTAAACATATGGAATTACGTGCTATTTTCGTGAAATTACGTAATTTTGATGTTTAGTTAAAATAAATTATCAGGTTGGAATACAAAGCATAAAATTTACTATGTGTCTGTAGATATCCATTTTAGCCCTTCAATTCTAAAATAATATCACCATCAAATTTCTTACAAAGTAAGCACTACTGTGTTTGCAGAACTATTTCTATAATATCATAAGCCGTGACCCTAAATGGCCGCCATTTTTAATTCATATATGTGACGAAAACTTTAATTTTTTTCTTGTGGATTCTTTGTAGGCCTTAAATTCTAATAGGATTTTTTTTCCCAGCATCAAATTTCCTTTTCAAGCAAAATATAACATGCCTATAATTGTAGAAGTATACAGCTGCGCTATTTAGCACCAGGGTCCAAAATGGCCTCCATCTTTGATTCAGTTTGGTGGACATAATACCATGAACCCCGACATGCCACCTCTTAATAGATATCCAGAAACATCATATTTACAATATCAAATGTCAAAAGGAGGTGATACATAAGTGCATACAGTGCCTTAACGCAGCTCCTAGAGTACATGTGGTCAATATTCGTAAAAAGAAAGAAAGGAGGTCTAAAAGTTTAGCTTAATTGAGGATTTTAAGAGAAAATCAATATCTGAATTAATTGCTATAATTACATTAGAGCAGAAGAATAACATAAGGGAGCTCTAGGGACAGGTTCCGTGACACCTTCTGAGGTTAAATGACAGTGTAGTGGTGCCACTGACTAAAATAATGCTCTAAGAAATAATGTAAAAGAAAATGAGACAAACATAAACTCTTGTGAATTATATATTGAGGAATCTTCAATCATCGAAGCTGGATGAAAAGAAGGGCACTGTGGATGCTAGGGTGGGATGGGGGGGGGGGGGTGTGTTAAGTTAATATATTTGCTGAAGGGCACAAAACACTCATAGATGCCACCTTTTTGTCACGGTTGGCCCTTTCTCTCGCACACGCACAGATAGCAGAAAGTTTGGGCTTGAAATTAATGAAATTCGGAGAGCTCCAGCATTTGGAAGTAATGGGCGAATAATGATTACGCTTTATTGCTGTCTATTAGTGCGTAATTGATGTTCAGGAGGAGCCTTTGTGTCCTCAGTTATTGTTAGTGTAATAGTTAAATGTATCTGTGTTTTGAACCTAGGACAGGATGTCTACACGATAATACAAGTCATTTTTTCGCTACTACCAGGGATCATGACATTATTAGAGTTTCGTATTACGGTTCTTAGTTTATAAAAGCCATAATGATGTTTAAAAGCGATTTTTAACTACTATATCAGTTGTTCTATGTGTATATATAGATGTATGTTTATATATGTACATATAAAAATATATATTTAGATATATACATATATATTATATATGTATATAATATATGCATTTAGATATACATATATTTATACTCGTACATAAATATAGATATATACATAATGCATGTGTAATTGGGTTGTTTTTATTCCTTTTTTATTCTTATTGTTTTTTCGTTTTTCATATGGAAATTCAGTTCTCCATTAAGACTTGATATGTGGGTGAATGGTGTTTTAAGATTGTTCCATTCCATTATACCTATATTCCCAGTGCTTGGCCTTTGGCCTAAATTCTATATTCTATTCTGTTCAATAATAATAATGGCACTGCTTTCGTGAGGCATAGATGAGCCACTAATGCTGACTGCGAACTATTGGGTGTATTAGTGCTGCCATTGCCACTACTACTACTCTACTACTACTACTACCACTATCACTGTAAGCACTGGCCTTGTAGCATCATCATTTTTAGAAGCAACTCGCAAAAGAAAACTGGAGAAGAAGAAGAAGAAAAAAGAAATAAATGTCCAACGAAACTTGCGACCTAAACGCAGTGGAAACCTGTCAAGAATCACTAAAGAAATTCCGTCTCGGACAAAACCCTTCCATAACTCTCTCTCTCTCTCTCTCTCTCTCTCTCTCTCTCTCTCTCTCTCTCTCTCTCTCTCTCTCTCTCTCTGAGAAGCATCTTCGTCCTAAACTCTCAAAGAGGTAAAAAAAAGAAAACTAAAAGTTGCAGTAACGAATTCGGGGGAAAAAAAATCGAGTAGGTCAGGCTTATCGACCCGACTCGGCACCAGTGTGCGAAAAATAAACCAAACATTTTTTGCTCTCTCTCCGCGGCAAGGGATACTGACCCGTCTCGCACTAGGGGATAGTGACCTGCCTCCCACGATGGGGATACTGCCTTCAGAGGTCACACTGTTCTTTAGATGTCTTGCTACTGTTGCAAGATATTTTTTTTTCCTTTTCTCGAGATGGTAGAGAGAGTGGTTGGATGGGAGTCTGAGAAGGGTCTATGGCGCTAAGGCTCACAAACCCAGGCCTTGATCTTCGTCGACGTGTATTTTCTTCGTCTCTAGTAACGATATGTGCCCCAGCCATCGGTCTCCGTCATTTCGGTGTCGACTCTGAGGAAACCCTTCCCCTCCCCCCATTTCAGGGTCTCTCGAGATTTGGTGCCATTGTTAGCGAAGGCCCAGAGGGAGAGGAAGGAAGGAGGGAGGGAGGTAGACGAAAAAGCGGGAGATGGAGGGCGAGAGAGTCTGCTCAAAGGCGATTTTATATTCTGGTCGCAAATGAAACTTTCGGTCCCTATAAAATAAAAGTTCTCATCGATAGGATTTTATAAGAGGCAGGGAAGTGTGTGTGTTGGGGGGGAGGGGGTTGCGCTGTGGATGTCGTAGCATCACGCAGGCGTTACGTATGTACGCAGGCGCAGAGTTGGGAATAGTTTCCCTTGATTGGCAGCTAAATTTCGATAATTATCTTTGTAAGGGCATTGTTTTTCCTCAAAATAAATTTTTTTTTCTCCGGAATTATTTGTAGGGATCATTCACATCAAATTCACATCAAGTGGTACATTTTCAGCAAATTCCGGGGGAATGTCACCTATGAACCAGGAACCAGAGCTTCAAAGATTCGAGTCGAATTTTGTGTGGATTTCTTCATCCGAATCCAGATCTGGATATTTCTTTCCTTAGTCTGTTAAAGGAGGATTATTCCGTAAGAATGCGTTATAGTCCTGTTGGGCATTATTTTGTAAGATTTTGCAAGAATCCGGTTGAGGGTTGTTCTATAAGCTTTTGTAATGACCAGGTTGTGGAATTTTTCATTATTTTATAGTAGTCCTGTCGAGGACGATTCGTCAAGGTTTTATTAAGATCCCGTTAGAAATGTCATTTGCTTTACTCAGAATTAAAGGGGAAGGTGGTTTGCTGCTGTTCATGATCTGCCTAAAGTAAAAAAAAATGATTTTAATTGTAATAAAGTATATTCTATTATTCCCTTCCATGACAGAATGATTTTAATTTTAAGAAAGTAAAGTATATTCCATTATTTCCTTCCAATATTGTTAACGGTCTGCTTGTCCTCTCTCTCTCTCTCTCTCTCTCTCTCTCTCTCTCTCTCTCTCTCTTTGAAAAAGAGTCCCAACATCAACTGAGAAGTTCGGTCGGTTTCAAGGAATAGAATTGCGCGGGGAGGAAGGGTTCCTTATCTGAACGAAATATCAATTTGTAAAATATACCCAACTTTTCCATTTTAGTTCACTCACGTACACCTTAGGAACTCCCTTAGGTGCTTTCACTATTATTATAAAAAGAAATATCTCTCTCTCTCTCTCTCTCTCTCTCTCTCTCTCTCTATATATATATATATATATATATATATATATATATATATATATATATTTATATATATATATTTATTTATTGCATGCGCTCGTAACTGTAACAGAGTCTTCAATCTAATGTGTTACTTGGATGTCGAAGGCCTTCTTTCAAGTAACCTGTATCACATCACCTGTGTACCTCTTTGTAGGTCTTCCTCTTCTTATCCCTCCTACCAACGAATTGTACACTTCACCAATTTCTCTGCATTCTTTCTACATGACCAAACCATCTCAAAAGCTTTGAACTATTGTTTTACTTACATTAGCCATTTTACTATTTTTTTTTACGGATGTAGACGCCATAGCTCAGCCTTTCAATTCTTCCTATTTTATATATCATGTAAGGTTCATCTGTAGATTCAACGTTTCCTCCTTCATTCTTATTCAGCCTTCGCGCTTCATCTCCAGAAGAGAGAGTAGACTCAACATCTTATTCATTCCCCATGTTGGCTTCTGTAGACGTTCCAAGCTTCCTCCTCATCTTTTGCACACACGTGTGTGTGTGTGTGTGTGTGTGCACAAACATTAAGCTACAAATGTCGTTTAGTATCAAAATAATTCAACCAGGGAATAAGCACCGAAGGACGCCTTTATATAATATAGTGGGATCTGTAGGAATAATCTTTGGAGTCAAACGGCAGGACACAATCATAAATGATACCCACAGGGAAATAAGAAATTTCATGTATAGGTCATTTATGGTGACCGGGGGAAGGGGAGCGAACTGGGACATGTCCTTTTGTACAACGCCCCTGGGAGAATGGTGCATGAAAGTTGGAAGACTCGGACCTGATTGGATGAGAACTGTTAGAAAGAAGGCTAGAGATGAATGGAGTTTGTGGCGGAATTCATTGATTCTCTTGCATTACACGGCTTTGGAGGTGATATATCTGTATATATATATATATATATATATATATATATATATATATATATATATATATATATAATATATATATATGTTTATTATACGCACACACACACACACACACACATATATATATATATATATATATATATATATATATATATATATATATGTATATATATATATATATATATATATATATATATATATACATTATATATATATATATATATATATATATATATATATATATATATATATATACAAGGAATTTTTCCTTTTCCTTTTGCCCTTAATTGGGTCAGTCAAGGGCGAAAACCCCCTTTTGAAATGTTTCCACATCCTCTTTTTATGCCTTCACAAAGGGCTCATCAGCAATCTATTGATTCTCTCTCTCTCTCTCTTCTCTCTCTCTCTCTCTCTCTCTCTCTCTCTCTCTCTCTCTCTCTCAAAGATTACGTCAAGTACCTATAAGAGAAGGTTTTTTAGAATTCGAGCAGGAAAGACAAAATTTGTAGATCTAATCTGATATTAATTTGAACTTTTCCTTCCTAAAAGAAAACTGCATACTGTACTCCGCCCCCCCCCCCTCCCTCCAGTTCTTACTCATTTGGGATTAGCTTGTTTATCAGATCAGTTAAAATAATGACATATAATGATAACTTGAGCCTTGAAGAAGTGGAGTGCAACACGAGTTTTTTTTATATACTATTCTTCAAAGAACATATTAGCTTTGAAGTTGAATAGAGAAGTCAGTTACGAGGATGAGGTCGAATACAGATGTTAAGGTTTCATTGACGGCATGTTTGTTTGTGTTTGAGAGAGAGAGAGAAAGAAACTGACTGTGATGTTTTATACTGACAAACACTATCGCGGATATAATTGAGATGTGCAATATTTGGGACTAAATTGTAAAGAGAGAGAGAGAGAGAGAGAGAGAGAGAGAGAGAGAGAAGAGAGAGGAGAGAGAGAGAGCGCTTTTGCATGCATAAATACCAGAGAAACCTCTTTGAAACCTCTTTGAAGTATCCGGTAAAAATGGTTTCGTTGTGAGATACAAGCTCTTTTCTTCTTTTAAGTACAACTATTTTTTTTTTTTGTCAGTATGATTGTAACACATAGTGAGTTTACCCTAATATTTTTCTATTATTTTTTAAAAATTCCTTTGTGTGCTCCCTGAGGTGTATTGAAAAATTATTCTTTTTTTTTTTTGTCTTTTTGAGCGCAGCATTTTTATTTATTTGCCTTTTCTGGGGTTTTGTTCGTAACCGTGTAAAGGTTTTTCCAGAAGTACTATTTTTTTTGTTTAATTTAGTTTGTATTCAGTGGGCGTTCGCTTAACCTTTATTTTTTCTGAATTACTTTTTTTTTTACCTTTCTATCTTTGTGATTTTTTACTCTTATTTTTATGTTTCCTCACAGCCTGGTGAGATCATGGTAGCAGTGTTTGTTACAAGTCTCTCTCTCTCTCTCTCTCTCTCTCTCTCTCTCTCTCTCTCTCTCTCTTTGTTTGCATGTGGAATCATAAATGACGAGGCTTTGTCAGCATTTGAGAATTTTTCAGTATCCCTCAAAGGACTCATGACATTACACCGAACCTGTCCCTACATAAACCCCTCTGCATCTTCCAGTGACATACCCTAACTCAACTTTGCTTAACCTACACTTACTCAACCCTTTGGGAATAGCCAAAATGGCCATTCCCATAAAAAAAATTACGAATGTTGACAAGCATCAATATATAAAACACGTCCTCGTCAAACAAACCCAACCTTATGTATCATGATCTCATCTGCGTCCGTCTTTTTTTTCTTATATATTCAATCACAGGACTCCGAATTAAGTTCTATATTAAACCTCCCAATATGCTAAGCTCGCGCAAACCTATCCTCGCAGGGGACACCGTGTTCTTTGCCCAGGAGTGCAATTCTCACAAGACACAGTTCTTTGTCTATGAGTGCCATTCTCACAAGACACAGAGTTCTTTCCCCATTAGTGCCATTCTCACAAGACACACAGTTCTTTGTTCAGGAGTGCCATTCTCACAAGAGACAGAGTTCTTTGTTCAGGAGTGCCATTCTCACAAGACACAGTTCTTTGCGCAGGAGTGCCATTCTCACAAGACACAGAGTTCTTTGCCCAAAAGTGCCATTCTCACAAGACGCAGTGTTATTTGCCTAGGAGTGCCATTCTCACAGGACGCAGTGTTCTTTTCCCAGGAGTGCCATTTTCACAGGATGCAGTGTTCTTAATCTAGGAGTGCATTTCTCACAGGAGGCAGTGTTCTTTGCCCAGGAGTGCCATTCTCACAGGAGGCAATGTTCTTTGCCTAGGAGTGCCATTCTCACAGGAGGCAATGTTCTTTGCCTAGGAGTGCCATTCTCACAGAACGCAGTGTTCTTAATCTAGGACTGCATTTCTCACAGGATGCAGTGTTCTTAATCTAGGAGTGCCATTCTCACAGGAAGCAGTGTTCTTTGCCCAGTGTAATGGTAATCGCTTCATAGCAAAGAATTACGAGTTAAAGGAAAGGAAAATGCATCTTCGAGAAGTTCTGCAGCACGGATGTTTTCGCGCGTGTGTTGGAAGCGCTTGTTCTCATGATGGTTCTTGAATCGGCAGGAGTTTTGTGGAACTTGACAGGCGCCGACGTGACATGAGAAACGCCGCGATTTCTGATGCAATACCTCGTCTAGATTCTTCTAAGAAGTTCCGGTAATCTTGGGAGTCTGTGACGTTCGCTGTAGGCCCCGCCCCCAGAATGCCGTATAAATACGACGGACGAAGTAGGAGAAGGCAGATCATCAGTTAGTCACAAAGTAAGAGATCATTAGTAAGAGTCTCAGATTATCAGTGAGAGATCAGCAGCAGAGATCGTCAGAGAAAGAGATAAGAGAAGAAGGAACATACGAAGGATCAGAGAGAAAAGGGCGCCCCAGAACTGGTCGAATTCTGGTCAAGTCGTCGTCGGGAGTGGACGACCGAGGCATTTCGACGTAGAGCAAGCCTTGAGAGAAGAAACTTTCTATTAGAGATTTCGAGGAGTTCCTGCCCTTCGAGTATCAAGAATAGACATTGCCTTCCGCAGTACGGAGTCAAGAAGACGACTAAAGTTCAAGCGTTCTCCTTTGTGAAGCCATCGCTTCAAGTCGCAAAGCTGGCCAGCAAGTATTTGAATTACCTCACTTCTTCCCCAGTTCACGCATTGTAAGATTTTGCCTTTTTTATGTAAATAGGAGATACCATTCTGCATTTATCTTTGTTAATAAGCATGTAAATAAACCGTTGTTGTGTTTGTGTATCTTTCTATATTCGTATCCCCAGTTTCAAATGATGGTGTTGAATTCCTTTTGTTTATTTTCATATCGAACCCGAAGCGGACCTCTCTCTCTCTCGGTTCGAACACCCAGGAGTGCCATTCTCACAGGAGGCAGTGTTCTTTGCCCAAGAGTTCCATTCTCACAGGAGACAGTGTTCTTTGCCCAGGATTGCCATTTTCACAGGACGCAATTTTCTTGGCCCAAGAGTGCCATAATACTCTTCGAAACTAACCTAATTCTCCTCTCTGACTAATTAATATATTCTGGAATAAATAACTATGAAAACAACCCCTCTTCCAAGTAAACTGGGAAGTGTAAAACAACCCCTCTTTTTATGGTGGAAATAGACATAATTTTGTTAAGCTAGTTAATAATGATAAAGCACCTAACGTAAGTTTATTTTGATATGGTCTTAAGCCAGCTTTATGTAACACACACACCCACACCTACCTTTATATTATGTTTATTTGCTTCTATATATATATATAATGTGTGTGTGTGTGTGTGTTTGTGTAAATATATATTAGTCTAATTACATATTGCTGGCTCAAGACCACAAAATGCGTTCCATGAGTGCTTTTCTATTATTAACTGTCATAACAACTAAATGGATATTCCTGTAAAAAGTTAAGGATGTTGACAAAACACGAATTTATGAAGAAAATTGTTTTTAAAATCCATGCTTAACAAAAAGAACCTGACTGTTCAAATTGAATTTTCATTCTCTTACGTTTCATAATTTACCTGGATTCATATACGAGTAGAGACATCATCAGTCTTACAAGCTGCCAACTGAAATTCGAAGAGAGATCGCTCTCGTAGGTTACTGCAGGGAGGAGCACTAGGTTTGGTTAGTTTGGATTAGTTACGGCATTCTTGGGGTGGGGCACTGCGTCCTATGCGAGGTTAGGGTAGGTTAGAATTCGGTGAAGTTTGATTTAGAAGTTAAGTTGGATTCCTGTGGTTGAGTATGGGGTAGTACCAATAAATTTGTGACTTTAGTTTTCAAATTTACTCTCCTTTTATATTTAGTTTATTGATTTAATTATTTATATCTTTGTAAAGATGCACACCCAACTAAGTCAGGGTTTTGTTTTTCGTTGATGGCAGTCTTACTCGGACGTCAACGTACTACGTCCGTTTGTCTTTCTCTATGCCGTTATGGAACCATTGCTGTTAATTTGCACGGGCTTATTGCCACGTAAGGGAAACCATGTTAGAGAACGCCTGGTGTCTAAACGAGTATTACAACGGTTCACAAGGATTAGGATGTCTCAAAGACTTTTTAGTCCGTCCGAGGAGACATCGTGTGCTCACTTATCTCTAGGAGCAGGTTTTACAATTTATTCACAGTGTTCTAATGATTTTGTGTAGCTTCACTTTGAACTCTTCCACACTGCTGTTGTTCACAACGTCTGGTCGCAGTTTATTCCATGTGTCACAATATCTTGTATGTGAAGAAGTTCCCACAGTAGGCTGTGTTGTATCTTTTCAGTTCTAGTTCCCGTCCAGTATAGCTTCTCTGGTTTTCGTTTAATGTGAAGAATTACTGTCTACTTTTGTTATGCCTTTCAGTATTTTGAATGTCTCAATTAGTTGTGCTTGCAATCGTCGTGTTTCAAGCCATACATGTTCAGGCTCTCTAGTCTTTGGTAACCTGTTTGCCTGATGGATGGAATTAACTTTGTGGAAGAGTGTTTGTCCGCTCTCTATTAACGAGGGTATTAGTGTCCAGAGAGAGAGAGAGAGAGAGAGAGAGAGAGAGAGAGAGAGAGAGAGAGAGAGAGAGAGTTACTACTACTTTCCCTTCTCGCTCTCTATACCGCAGTCGTGACCTAGGCCAAGAGAGACATTTAAGGGAACACGCCGAAATCCTCGCTCCTTTTCCGGTTCGAGAATCGATCGCTGGTCGCTCGAGTGCGCTAAACATGGAAGAGAGAGAGAGAGAGAGAGAGAGAGAGAGAGAGAGAGAGAGAGAGAGAGAGAGAGAGAGAGAGAGAGAGAGAGAGAGAGAGAGAGATACATTGTGGAGGGAGAGAAATGGTGTTTTCGGGGGAGGGAAAAGAGGACTCTCAAATGATGAGAATTTCTGACTACCAGCCAATACCAACAATAGCAATACAGCTTTTAGCTCACGCCCACACAGACATATGCACACACACACCACACCCCCATACGCCCACAATAAGAGTAAATACGAGTTTGAAGATAAATCGTTGTGGGATGAAAAAGAGATACTTATGACATTGTCCTTTTTAACCCTGCGTGGTTTTGGAGGTTGTCTGTGTTGTGTTCGCTTATTTTTCATGCTTTTACTTCTTTTCTTGGTTTTATAGTCTTTAGAAAACCACGTAATAGTTATCTGACAAGGGTGTGGCATCTGAGATTTGTAATCAGCCTGATATTGTAAGTGTCCCTTAGATTGAGTAAAGAGACATGGAAAAGTCGGAAGAAGGAAAAAGAGAACGTAAAATGTTCAAAATACAAATTGTTTTAATTGGTATAAAATCTTCAGTTACTGACATTACCAAGATTCCTGTTACTACTTTGCGGTATTACAGAAATAGAAAACCCGTTAAGGCCCGTCCCATATCAACCTAACACTGCATACTAATATTAACCATATATCTTATCTGTGGTTTGGTGGTTTTTCAGTAAGTAGTAGAGTGCTTAGTGCTCTTCACTATCACCTTATCTCAAGTTTATTTGCTGCTACTACCGTTATCATTCATTAGTATAACCAGTAAGAATAAAAAATAATAATACCCCGATGGTAAGGAACCTTGATGGCTTTATCTAATGTTGATTAAAGGAAACTGAAAAAAAATATTAACTCCCAAAGGGAGACAGTAAATATGCCAGTAAATTAAGGAGAACTGTAGGACATGCGAGAAATTTAATTCAGTTAATCACTGTATGTGAAACTCTAGTTTAGTAGATGTTTGCGGACTTGGTTCTGGCTGACATGCGACAATCGTAAAATATGAGCCATAATTATGTCTAGTCAGGCAGCATTAGTTCATTTTCTGAGGGTACTTTAAAAAGTGTGCCAACTCAGTTTTCTTTTTATATGGTTAATATTTATACATAACTAAACAAAATTAAACTTGTCAAACTGGCTAACTACCTTTTCCTAATGTTTCATTGATGCAAACTTTCGCATTGTAGACATGCATGATAACGGGTGTCATTTATGATAGAAAGAAAATTATGAAAATCACCTGCACACTTGGCAGAATTGCTTCAGAATTCAAGGACTATTCAGAAATTGAGAGAAGAGAACCAAGCTCACTCCGTCATGAAGTTGGTGGGAGAAGGAGTCGTACGATGACTTCAAATGCTGCAAAAATTGGAGTGGCAATCAAGAAGCAGGAGAACCCTTTACTGAAGAATGACATGTTTAATCTTGAGACATATCCTGTTACTCCAAGCATTGTTTCTGGGAATATTGAAGAACGTCACAAATTGGGACGCGAGGCATTGAAATAGGAGCTACAGTCGCAAACCAAAGTTAGGGGCCAGTTAGGATCAATTCCACACGAAAGGAATCTTTTCTCAGTTACTTGTCATAGCTAAGAGTAGGCCAGACTTTGCAGTAAAAGATACAATTGGAGACTTTGAATTTGCGGCTCCTACATCAAATTTCCATCCTGATCTCTGCTTTCAGACAAATCACTCTTGGTATCCTCAGTTCTCAATATTCCTTTCCCAGAAGTTGCATTCAAGTATGACTCACTGAACAGTTTTCCTTAAGTTTTGATAATGTCTGCCATGTGTATAGTCAACATGGTGTCCTAAACCACCAGATCTATCAAATCCAAAGCATTTTCCTAGGAAATTTATTGATATTGTGGCTAGAATGAGCGCATGTTATAATGAGATCAGGGTTGTTTTCGACTAGTATCTACTTGGCTCTCAAGGAAAACACTCGTGGTAAACGAACATTCAAAGCAACACCAATTTACTATCATGTCAATGATGATACAGAAATCTCGCGTCTGAAATACTTTCTTGCACATAACAACACGAAAGCAGAGCTGACTAAATATATTGGTAATAAGCTTATTAATTATTACCCAGGCAAGTCACAGAAAGTGATTATGTATCACTCACACAAATATGAAAGCTAATTGTTCTCTATCTGATGTGGATTGTACGACAGAGATGGCTGCTGGAAAACTGAGTCACGAGACCAGCTTGTAATTCGCAGTGCATTTGATGTGATGCAAAAAGATCCCTGTTCCAAGCTTGATTTTTGTCGGTCGATATTGATTTTTTTTTTGTGCTGCCCAAGACGACCACTCGATATAGAAGGAAGGGTGAAACGATCTCCATTCAAGAAAGCTACACTTGGCTAGGACGGAAAAAAAAAAAAAAAAAGAGAGAGAGAGAGAGAGAGGAGAGAGAGGCTACAAGCACCCATTGGGTGGTGTGCATTTAAGGGACAGACAACAACGGTTGCTAGAAAAGGCACGGTAAGTCATTTCAAAGGTTTGACGGAAGCTGATAACAATATCTTGGATGCACTTGTTGCCTTTGGTGTATCTAGTGAGATGCTAGACTGATCTCACACCAAATGGAAAGGTACTTGTGGCTACTTTACAGAAATGGAGACATTTCTGAATGCAGTGTAAGGGACTTAGTTAGGTGTTACTTACACAAAAGGGTAAATACGGCAACAGGTAACCCCCAACTTCAGTGACATTGATTCCACACACACCTAGGGCTTAGTGTATGACTGGTTTGGAAGTCCTCAAAAAAAAAAAAAAAAAAAAAAAAAACCTAACACACAAGTTCCAAGTCCCTTCACATTACTACTAGAATTAGTTGGCGCCCGACTGATGCCAGTTTACTACATTAATGCCCCTGCTTTTGATGCTCGGCTAGAAATGAGAAAATACAACTGTAAAACAGGATGTATTACACAGTCATGTGGACGTACAAAAAAATAAGTTGCTTTGCTCAGATGTGTGTGGATGTGGTTATGTCTGTAGGAACGTAGTGGATGAGACACCAGCAGATACAGACGACAGTGAGACCTTGTTGAATAGTCTTGGTGCATTTTCATCCAAGGAATGCTATATGATGATTTAAATTGCTGACTTATGAGTGTCAAGTGATTGAATTTTTGCAGAATACAGCCATTAACTATATGTCATCAGGACGTGGTGATACACAGTTCACGACGTAGATTTTTTTTTTTTACCAAATATTTCATGTTTCATTTTTTTTTTTATAAACAATGGCAGCTTGACAACGTCTTATTTCATTCTTTGCGCTAAGTCTAAACGGGAAACACTGAAAAAGTGAAGCTGGCACACCTTTTAAAATGAAATACATATGCCCCTTGACTTAATCCATGAAAGTCAACGTGTATGTGAGGAGGAAAATGCATCCGCTTGGCTGTTGCAAAGCCTACAGATACACAAATGCTCTTGTGTACCTTATAGGGCCAAGTGGAGAAGGCGCAAAGAAGAAATTAAAAAAATTAAAAGAGAATTGCTTTATAGTTTTTGGGGTACATCAGTTTTTACGCAGTCTTCTTTTTCATGAAGAAAAACCTTTGGCGAACAAGCTTTTTGCGCAGCCGTTAGTGTTTTATATTTTGCAGATTTCTTCGTCTTTCTTTTCCCGTTTTCTTTCATCTGATGTTTTTATTCGCTGTTTGTCTTTCGCACTTTATCGAATTTGTTTTTTTTTTTAAATTGCTAGATATGTAAAAACAGTTTGATTAATTTTTTTTAGTTTTATAATTCAGTTATGTAACAAGAATTTGTAAAGGTAATGCCAGTCCGATTTTTTGTGAGTTTTCGTCCACTTACTCTGTGGACTACTACTGCAGAAAATATCTATGGCAACAGTTTCACTTGTTTTTCTTCTCTACAAATTCTCTCTCGCGACTAAAATAAAATGTTCTATATACACTATTGAATTTTAAAGCACGTTTTCCGGAAACGAAAGAATGAATTCATGATTTCGAAAACTTTTTAAGGCTGAAGGAATCAGTGTTGTCTTTTGAAGAACAGAAATGCCAACAGTATTATAGAATAACATTTAATGCATGAAAAGATAAGAAAAAAAAAAACAGATTGGAAAATAATGCTATGCTTTTTTTCTGTTTCACCTGTGTACTTTGGCCATTCCTTCAGTCCATCACTTGATCTGGTATTTTTCAAATGATCCTATTGCTTCCACTTCTCTTCAGGACGAAGAATTTCTCCCCAAAACAGTTGCCCACATTCTTCCGAAATTTTTAATTGGCTCTCAACCAGTCGTTTCGAAGCTCTTCCTTTATCCTCGCATTTTTCTCTGATATTCCCCGTACATCATTGTGCCTTCTTACTCTTTGCTGTCGTGTAAAACATTCAATTTATTTTTTAGACTCCTTGTCTCCCGCTGAATTATTTTTCTCCATCCAACCTTTCCCTTAACCACTTCAATTTTTGGTTGTTCATTAGCTTGTAACCCCTGTGTCTCGAATCTCTGTCATTTCTTTGTCCCCCTCCCTCTTCATATGCCCATTTTCTTTTCCTTTGGCTAACCTTTTCTTTCCAGTTGAAACTACCTTTATTAAGTAGCTGATCGATATATACCTTCAATCTGTTCTCAGTTTTCTGTTGCACCATCTAAACTCCTCCTCCTCCATATAACAAGTAATTTATTCCTCCTATATTGTCCGCGTAGAGGGGAAGTGCCTACAGTGCCCCTCAGTGGGTGCACTGTAGGCATTACTAAAGGTACTTTGCAGTGACCCTGCAGCCCTTAGCTGCAACCCCTTTCATTTATTTAAGTGTACCTCCATTCATATGAACTTTCGTCTATCTTGCTATCCACCTGCTAATAAATTATTTCAAATTGCAACTGCAAGATTTTCCTCATATTACACCTTTCAAACCTATCTCCTCTCAATTTCCTCCCCAGCACTGAATGACCTCATAGGTCCTCAGTGCTTGACCTTTGACCTAAACTCTGTCTATATTCCATTTCTCCTATTTTCCTCCTTGAGCCTACTTGTGATGCTCTCTCTCTCTCTCTCTCTCTCTCTCTCTCTCTCTCTCTCTCTCTCTCTCTCTCTCTCTCTCTCTCACACACACACACACACACACACACACACACACACACACACACACACACGATAACCCAGTCAACCTTTCCCTTCCAAAAGCAACAAAACAGAGGTTATGTTTCTACCAATATCTAATCACAGGTATCTAACATTGCAAATTTTTTTCCATTGCTGCTCCCAGAAAGCTACCCCCATTACTTGCACTGTCAAGTACAGCATTAGTTTTAATGCTTCCCCCTAATCTTGCACTTGCGGCGGCTTTTATATCAGATACCGTCAACTGTGTAAAATTTGTTATATCAGGTACCATCAACTGTAACATACGTGATCCTTTACCAAGTCAGCTATTATGCATTACTCAATTTTCTGTATGCGTGAACGGTTAATACTTAGACTAATTTATTCCTTTTCCGTGACTTTCCAATACAAAAGCCGAGTGTGAGTTTACAAAACTAGTGCTCACTGCTGTTTTGAGACTTAAGGTCATTCGTGGCTAATAGTATATAATCGTTTTAGTTGTGTTAAAGTCCACAGTTGTCATAAACTAAATGCCAGTTCTCTGAAAGGAAGATTTGCTTGTACCCATCGAAGAAGGCCTCTTAGGACGAGAGGTTAACAATAACATTGCTTTAGCGCTGCGTTGCTTGAGGCTTTGTGCTTTTATTGTGCCTGACTATAATATTTTTTTGCACCAATTACTGATAGTTGAAATAAAATTTTAACATGAAGACTTATTCTTCAATTGCCACCTGTATCTTCATCAGGGTTGTTACTTTTACTATTGTAATGTCAATGGAAGGACATTATATCAGTTCAGATCCAGTTCTCGCAGTGTACGACATCAAAGTATAATATAGTCATCATAAATTAGGAACATCTATAGTTTCAATTATTTTCATTTATATTATTAGGCTAATATTTCTTGTGGGTCATTCATTATCTTTATGATATTTACAGTCTTTTGTGTTTTTACAATAATCCTCAACGGGCTTGCACTAAACACGCCGCAAAAGTGGATACATAGCTGGGTTAAACCCGTGGTAGTCACTAGGGCTTGTACTAAACATGCTGGAAAAGTGGATACATAGCTGGGTTAAACCCGTGGCAGTCACTAGGGCCTGTACTAAACATGCCGCAAAAGTGGATACATGCCGGGTTAAACCCGTGGTAGTCACTAGGGCTTGCACTAAACACGCCGCAAAAATGGATACATGCCGGGTTAAACCTGTGGCAGTCACTAGGGCTTGTAGTAAACATGCTGGAAAAATGGATACATATCGGGTTAAACCTGTGGCAGTCACTAGGGCTTGTACTAAACATGCCGCAAAATTAGATACATGCCTGGTTAAACCCGTGGCAGTCACTAGGGCTTGTACTAAACATGCTGGAAAAGTGGATACATACCGGGTTAAACCCGTGGCAGTCACTAGGGCTTGTGCTAAACATGCTGCAAAAGTGGATACATGCCCGGTTAAACCCGTGGCAATCACTAGGGCTTGTACTAAACATGCTGGAAAAGTGGATACATACCAGGTTGAAACCGTGGCAGTCACTAGGGCTTGTACTAAACATGCCGCAAAAGTGGATACATACCGGGTTAAACCCGTGGCAATCACTAGGGCTTGTACTAAACATGCTGCAAAAGTGGATACATGCCGGATTAAACCCGTGGCAGTCACTAGGGCTTGTACTAAACATGCCGCAAAAGTGGATACATGCCAGGTTAAACCCGTGGCGGTCACTAAACACACTGCAAATGTGGATACATACTGGGTTAAACCCGTGGCAGTCACTAAACACACTGCAAATGTGGATACATACTGGGTTAAACCCGTGGCGGTTACTAAACACACTGCAAATGTGGATACATACTGGGTTAAACCCGTGGCGGTCACGAGGGTTTTGTACTAAACACGCCACAAAAGTGGATACATGGTTTGTACTAAACATGCCACAAAAGTGGATACATGGTTTGTACTCAACACGCCGCAAAAGTGGATACATAACGGGTTAAACCTGTGGCGGTCACTATCTAGGAAAGATCCATATTTTTAACCAGTACCACCCTTCCATAAAATCTCACTTTAAAAATTTCATAGTAAGTTAGTTCTTATGATAGAAAATAAACACCCAAGTGATACATTAACAAGGCAGTCTTATTATAAAAGGCCACGACACGAAGAATGACCTCTATAACCTCACTGGCAGCGAGGGTTTCCACATACAGCCAGAATCCTGTGCTAGTGGAAAAACACATTTGCCACCTGGCATTCAGTGTTTATAATCTTGAGATTTATGGTATTTCATTTGTCAGTGTTCCCGGTATTTTCGGGTTGTCTTCGTTATATTGTCAACAAGAGCAAATCGTTTACGTAAGGTCGTTACACAATATCTAACTTTATCCTATATAGTCAGACTATGCAAATTTTCGTTACTAATGTTCGTACGCTGAGGGAATTATCATAAAAATTTTAATATCTCTCATTGTGTTGATCAGAATTTGCCATGGTTTTCAGTGTAAATGTTTTCCTTTTCTTTGGTGAATATAAAGGAATTACCGCTTACATTTTTTTAGGTATATTATTTTTTTTTTTAAGTCGTTATAAGCAATTCTGTAAAAAAAAAAGGGGGGAAATATCAGAAGGACCTGTCAACCTTTTCATTCTTTGGGCTTTTTTAACACCCGTCCCCCCCTCCACCTTCCACTCTCCGTTTTCATTCTCCACTTTTCATTTCCCTGCCCTCCCTCCCTCCTCCCTCCCTCAGTCACTCCCGCCTCCCTTTCACTTCCTTGTCACCCTTTTGTCCGAGTTGCTGAGTCTGTGTTGGCTATATATATGCTCTCCCTCTTCCTTATTTAGTGAAAGGGGAAGGAAAGCGTAGGTGTTCTAGTATAGTATGGGGGAAAGAGAGAGAGAGAGAGGGGAGAGGAGGGGAGGGGAGGGGAGTGTTTTCGATGACGTAACACTAACATGGAAGGGGAGATCGAGAAGAGGGGAAATATTTATTCGCTCACAGACCCTGTAATGGTAATAAAGAGAGAGAGAGAGAGGAGGAGAGAGAGAGAGAGAGAGAGAGAGAGGATATAACGATTCACATCTGATTGCAGTAAGCTTAGCAGCAGTTTCTTTTCAAATTCATATCTAATTGGAATAAGCTTAACAGCAGTTTCAATCATAGCATAATAAATTTACTCTCTTTTTTTATTTTACAGCTTTTTACTTTTTTTTTAAATATGCCTGGGGATTCCGTATCCCCTTTATGTCTAAAGCTTTTTATTTAGTTTTGAAACTCCTTAAATGTAGAGATTTTTTTTGTCCTGATTTTCCATAGAATTTCTCTCCCCGTTTATAATTATATATATATATATATATATATATATATATATATATATATATATATATATATATATATATATATATATATATATATATATAATATATAGATATATATATATATATATATATATATATATATATATATATATATATATATATATATATATGTATGTGTAATGTGTGTGTGAATGTTTGTATGTGTATATCTTATATATAAAGCTGGAGGTCGGACTATTTATATATGTATATTTGCTATAGACGGCGAAATTACGGGACCAAATTGAGCCAAGGTTGGAACATATATGTAGGTCTTACAGGGGATGAATATCTGCAGAGTTGCGTTTTGATCCAGATATCTGGCCATGCTATGTTCTTTATTGTTAGTTTTAGAGAAAAAAACCGGAAGTATTATTCTGATAGAACTTTTCACACGAGGATTCCACATATGCTCTTACTTTTTTCTTCTACGATGAAAATGAACGATGATATATAGATATATATAGATATATATATATATATATATATATATATATATATATACTATATATATATATAATATCATATATATATATATATATATAGATATATATATCTTATATATATATATATATAATATATATATCTATACAATACATTACATACATATGTACATATATTTGTAGATACACACACACACACACACACACACACATATATAATATATATATATTATACATCTATATATATATATATATAGATATATATATTATATATATATAGATATCTATATATATATATATATATAGATATATTATATAGTAGGAAGGTAAGGTCACCACCTTACCCCCAAATAGCAGTGTTCGGTTGTCTTTTATCTTTGAGGATATTTTCATATTTTATAACGAGGATGGTTCACGTAGTAGGTGTTTGTATCTTTCCTCCCCACAGGGTGATAGAGTTCTTTCGTATTTTTAACCTCGTCAAACCCCCTTTTTCAGTCAGATACTTGCGGTACTGACAGCCAGAGGGAGGAAAAGATGGGATTATTTGTCGTTTTTTGTCTTGGCAACACTGCGTCTTATTTTTCGTCCGTCTTATGTAAATGTATTGCGCGAAGAATGTGAGTGGGTGTGTCGTTTACATAAATGGTTATTTAAACCTCTCGTATATATACATATAATATATGTAATATATATGTTTTATACTTCCATATAGTATGTATGGAAAAAAAAAATATATATATATATACATGTATATTATTTGTGTGTGTGTGTGTGACAGAGACAGATGATTTCCATTTATTCGCATCTGCGTGTTTTTTAACTCGTTGCGTTAGAAAACTGAGGCGTTGATTGACATGTTTTATACATTTGGCCATTGCTAGAATTAATGGAGAGGGCTGTCAGGTAATCAGATACCCGTAGTATGTTTATTTCCTTGCCGTCAGTGATTGAGCGCATTAAACCGTTAATTAAGTGAGTCTGATTGCACGAGTCAGCGCCAGATCAAATCTTGTCCCTAGTTCATTTTCGATATTTGAATTTCGTAATGGTTCGGGGAAAGTAATTATATACTGATTTGTGAATTTTCTTTTTTATTTGTAGACATTTTGATTTTTTTTGCCTTATATGTTTTTAAAAAGCAAATTTGGATGTGCGCATAAATTATAAGTGCCCGTTTTTATAATAATGATTGCTGTAGGGCGATTGTGCTGTCAGTGCACCTCATGCGGTGCACTGTAGACATTAATTTAGGGATCTTTGCAGCCTGCCTTCGGCCCCCTGCTCCAACTCCTTTCGTTCTTTTTACTTTACCTCCATTCATATTCTCATTTTCCCATCTTGCTATCCATCCCCTCGAAACGGCTGTTTCATAGTGCAACTGCTTTGAGGTTTTCCTGTGTTACGCCTTTCAAGCTTTTTTACTCTCAATTTCCTTTTCTGGGCTGAATGACCTCATAGGTCCCTGTGCTTGCCCTTTGGCATAAATTCTATTTCCTATTCTATTCTATGATAATGATGATGATGCGAGCATTCTTACCTACCTCACACAAGATGATAAAGATAAGTGGTATACTTTGAAATCATAGTGGACCTATGGTTCTACCCACTCAGCACCGTACAGCAGTGAACAGGGATTTGTCTTTTACGCTTCCAGGTGGGATCGCTTGCTAATGTGCATATTTCACACCTCATTGCCTTTGGGAACGAAAATTGTATGGTGTGGCTGGAAGTGTGATATGCCCGAAGTGATTTCAGATATGTATTAGCATATCTGGTTACACTTATATTCCATCAGTGGCTCAGTGGATATATATATAGTTTCAGCTTGGAAGATTACATGTTTGCCGTTCGAGGTCTTGAAGAGGAGGTTTTCTTTGCTACTACTACTACTACTACTAATAATAATAATAATAATAATAATAATTAGTAATTCATTCAGAGTTACTGCTAGGAAATCTGAATTATGTGTTGAACGCTGGAAGTATCCAGACATTCACCTGGGACAGATATTTCATAAAAATGAATGTGATAAAAGTTAAGTCGTTAAATGATTTCCAGTATGTGTTATGTGATATAGGTATACAACTATTACAAGTAATAATAATGGCACGAATTCTTATATGTATATTCCAAGACACAACTGTAATGACAGATTTCTGATAGTTTGATTATTACATACATTGATGCTGTTCACGTTCGTGAAGGGTTTGTTACAGGTTCATTTTCCAGTGTGAGGGTTTTCTGTTCTTTTGTAATTGATCAATATAAAAAGTAACCGATAAAAAAATAGAATTATTCGCATTGCACCTTCCAATGCTTGTTCTTATGAGCAAGAATCCGTGCTGGAATTAGCCTGATTACTTTTCAGCTCTGGAATTTGCCTTATGCCTCCAATTTCCCAGATTCTTAAATTCTAACTCTGTCTTTATTAGCTCGCTAGAACTGAACACTTAACATAGTTAACACTTAACTTAGTTAATTTTTCAAATCAAAGTTGGTCCGGTTTGTCTCACATTTGTGTGTGTATGTCTAGCTGGAGCAAACCTTTCACATTTTCCACTTTTTCTTCAGAATCCCTGGATAAACTTTCACCAAACGTCGCATTAAATTTCTGCTGGTCAAGGGGATTCAAGTTGTTCATTTAGGGGCCACATCCCCCTTATGAGGGGGGATAATTAAGAATCGTTTGTAAAAATAATTTGGGATTAGTAGTAAATCTCCTCTGGTGTCAAAGGAAACTGCATCGTCGGAATCCAAAGTTTACATAGCAAAAGTAAAGTATTAGCCGTGAGTTTGCAGTAAGGCGGTTTAGTTAAGCACAGTGTACCCATGGACCTTTTTTAGTTTTCTGTAAAAGAAAATTCACGTCTCACTGAGGCTAAAGGGCTGCAAATTGGTATGTTGATTATCCATCCTCCAATCATCATACACATCAAATTGCAGCCAGTAGTTTTTATTTTATTTTAGGGTAAAGTTAGTCATGAACATGCGTCTGGCACCGCTATAGTTGCCAACACAGGCCACGGCTTAGTTTAATGGGCCGTGGCTGAGAGTTTCATACAGCATTCTACGTTGTACAGAAAACTCGAATGGGCCGAAGTTCCTTCGGCGCATTTTTTACCGTGTGTTTGTTTTTCTAAGTCGACTGTGTTCCATTTCCTGTGATTATATATATATATATATATATATATATATATATATATATATATATATATATATATATATTATATATATTGCAGTTAAACGGCGTTGCGTTTCTTTCATTGCTTGTAACAGACCTTTGATGATGAAACCTCATTAGTGAATATTCTTTAAACAGCCTTTCACTGAGGTTACGAGCGATTTTTCACGAAACGAACGTTATTGTTTGCACTTGCAGTATTTATTGCATGATGTATGGTTGTTGCAGTATGGCTGCTCAACAAATTGCCATGTTCATTACCTACATTTTTGCAAGGAAGGAGTTCAGAGCTCGTTGCATAGCTACGGACTCAGATTGCAGTTTAGTTGGCAACTGATGATTTGGAGCATACAAATTAGATCTCTTGTGGTTGACTTAATGACGAGGTTTCGTAAAGGCAGCCACCGTGCACTGCTGAGGAAGGATGCAAAATTCGCTAAGTTAATAGTTTTAAGGTTCATTGTACATTTAATAAACTATGCAAAATCCACTGTGTATAAAAATGCAAAGAGCATGAGATTTTTATGAAACTGTGCATAATTCATTGCATTTCTCAAAAGATTGCAACATGCGTCGATATTTCAGTAACGATCACCATGTTCATCATATGTTCACAATACAGAAAACAAGATAAATTTCATTTTCTAGCATAGAGCATCAAACAACATGGGGTTTTATCATAGAGCATCAAACATCATCAGGTGAAAACGCATTATTCCTTTTGAATCATGTGCGCACGCGCACGAGCACACGCAGGACGGTAGGAAACGCTCCGTTGCAGTTGCCTTGTCGCAGCCGCTTTTGTCCAATTCATTTTCCGGTAGATGAGGCGAGGTCAATGAAATTTCCCTTTTCATCTTGCGGGATTTGCGGGTCGGGTCTGGTCGCTGCCGACGACGCAAATCATTTTACGCCGCGGTATATCTGCTTCTCTCTCTCTCTCTCTCCTCTCATCTCTCTCTCTCTCTCTCTCTCTCTTCTCCTCTCTCTCTCTATCTTCTCTCTCTCACTCCTCTCTCTCTCTCTCTCTCTCTCTCTCTCTCTCTCTTCTCTTCTCTTCTCCTTCCTTTTTAATAAGCTTAAAGCGGAGTCCAAAAGGTTGGTGGGTGGGTGTGATTTATCTGCCCCCAGCTTTGGGTGGGTGGGGGGGGGGGATTTCTATTAACCCCCTCCCTCCTCTCAATCCCAACCCTGTTCTCTCCAATGCAAGTAACCCTAGAGGGCATACATTATCCTGGGTTGGAGGTTAGCATCCCCCTTGCCTTGGGTTTGTATCCCCCCTCCCCCATTCTCTTTTCAATCTCAACCCCGCTCCCTCCGATGCAAGTGACCCTAGAGGGCATACACTAGCTTTAGGTTTGGGTTTGGGGGTGGGGGTGGGGATGGGTGGGGGGCTTAGGCTATATGTGAGGTTGGATAGGACCAGGTCGATTTATCTTCCCTCAACCGCCCCCTCCTACTCCCCTCCCTGGATCCAAACGCAAGTGGCACCAGAGGGCAAACATTAGCCTGGCGGATGGGTTTGCTGCTGCTTTGTCAGTCGGAGAGGTGGGGGGCGGGGGGGGGTGATCCCCCCTACCCCAAGAAGGGCTGTTAGCTAGTCCCCCCTAATCAGTTTTAACGTCGCTTATTAATCTAATTTTAAAAACGTTGAATGTTTACTCCTGTGTGTGCGTATGTGTATTTTCTACACACACTTCTCACCCCCCCCCCCCCCCCCCACATTCACTCTCACCAGACTCCCAAGTGGTCCCAAATTAATGATATTTCTGGAAGCGAAGGGAGACATGAGGTGGTTCTGGTTGAGCTTCCTGTGCGTGCGTGTCCTGGCCTTTCCAGAGTGTTTCGGGCGTTTTCCCTTTTCGAAACAGTTCTCATTTCTCCTGTCGTTTTTCCTACTTTTCCAACCGTCATTAATGAGCTCTCTGAGGATTCCGCCACGCCAAACCGCAGGAGGTCTACGCCATTTTTATGGTATCGCCCCTTCAAAAAGATTCCTGTAATTGGCTCACCCTGCCTGTAAGGTTTTTCTTCCCCGTGCTTGTTATGCGCGCGTGCATGCGGGCGTGTAATCGCGTACGTTCAGGTGTAATTCGATAGAAATGCGTAACCTCCAGATTGCCGAGAGGGGAGAAAGGCTTGTGGATGTGATATGGATGGACTCCGATCGTATATCTCTTTCTGAGGGGAGATTTAATCTGGTTAGCAGCAGAGAGGCTCATCGGTGACTGTCCGTTCTTGTAAAATGAATAGGACAGTACTCTCATCGATTCGTGGATAGGATATTATTATTGTTATTATTACGGTTAACTGTTGTTTAAGTATTGATATTTTTTCTCTAATCTCGGGTTGTATGCGCAATCGTTTGTGGGGTTGTGAGGGAGAGTTAGGTTGTAAAAGGCAGCATTGCTGGAACTGGTGGAAGGGGGTAAAAAAAAAAAAAAAAAAGTATGATACTTTAGGTTGGGTTAGGTTTGGTTACGAAAGGTGACGTTAGTTATTCGTGCAACCACCGGTGATCATCCCCTGCGGGATCTATGTTTCATTTGGTTATCTTTGCCTGTTTTGGTATTAACTTATTCTTTTTGTTATAATCTTGCTTTGGTGTTAAAGGCAGTGATGCTTGCTCAGCCTTTCAATTAACGTGCATTTCTGACTTATGAATAATAGTATTATTAATGCTTACTTTATGTTTAATGTTATTTGTGTGCGATTCTGTGTATGGCTATAGATAAGAAGTACTTTAAACTAATTAGGAAGTAGTCTTTTATTTCACCCTAAAACTCGTATTTTAAGCATAATTCGAACACTAGAGCTATTTTATTGCATGTGCGAGCGAGCTCACGCGCGCACTTACATACATATGTGTGTTGTGTGTCTCTGTGTAAGTCCAAAAGGTAGGAAAGGTTAATTAGATGAAACTTGAGAGACGCTCGGGTAATGCATTGGAAAGTCATTCGACTCTCGTCTTAAGGCTGCGTCTCACGCCAACGGTTTCTCGTTTCTTTTATCATTTGAGCGTCGCATTTGCACCTGTGCTCCAATTACTTTTTCTTTTTTTTTTGTATTGGTGTAGAATTAAAGGCGCGCATGCGCGGTACTGTGATGTCGGAGAGTTCGAACATGCTATATTTCGGGGAACTAGTCTATATTGGGTTTCCTTGAAATCAAGGTTGCCAGCAGGGTGCCTAATTATTATTAGTATATGAAGTGGCGTAACGAGGGCGCTGAGCTACATTACTTGCCTTTCTCACGGTTCTTCTGATGGGTTTATTCTCCTTTGGTAAGTGAAAATTGAAAAGGGTGAGGTGTGGTAAGTGAAAATTGAAAAGGGTAAGGGAAGGGTGATGGATGAGAACGGATTCAAAGTATAAGGCGGAGAGCAGTGTAGGTTGGGCTGAAAGGACGATTCACTGAACTGATATCAGTAGTACCTTCTGTAGTGTTCCTCCCAAGACACACTGCAAGCGGTAACGTTCCCCTGTGAAACCACTCTTGATTCTGGTACCGTTCGTTGAAGAGTACCGTAAATTCTTTCCGTAAATTCAAAGTGGTTTGTAAAACGTCATAGATGCACGTCGGGCACTTATCGCATATATATTCACAAACAAGTTGAAAACATGACAGCGACCGCAAGTAGAGGAAGAGCCTTTGGCGGATGCTGAGTACTCGTATGAACCAGTTTGCGACTACCAATGAGTCGGTGACTTTATGCAGCCTGATTGCCATGTGTAAGTGAAGGGTTGGTAGTGTGTCTTTAAGACAAGTTTTACTGTAGAAAGGACAGGCCCTAAAAGAAAATGGTTGATGTTATGGTTCAGTTTTAGAGAAACATGGTAACGAGGCCTGTAACAAGTTCTAGTTGCAAAGTTCGGTTGTCTTTTAAAATATATTTTTTTATGCTTTACATAACATACGTGTTTAGAAGACCCTTTATTCGTTTGTAAAACTTTTTTCGCTTATGAAAGTGGTACGTCTCATATCAGAGCTTTTGCATTTAGAAATGTTAATATTCATAAATATAAATATATAAAAATGGAGGGGCGGCCCGGTTGCTAAACCCCTTGTCAGTTAGGATGCTGCTCTCTAGGACTTGCTCCAGGCTATTTTGGGCACGATATAATAATGAAAGGATAGACGCGTTTGGGACTCATTTGCGCATGTGATTTTGTGACGTCACCCAAACCGGTCGGAGCAACAATTTACCGATGGAAACATAGGGATAATTGCCTTTTTTATACCTTGAAATGCGATTTAATAAATATGCCTCCTTAGATTTAAGCGATGAATGCTATTTTGGACATATGAAATATTGTAGTTCATGTGAATATCGATATTGGAGAAATCGAATAGGCGAAAGGTTGCACAATTAAGTTTATTTTTTTTTTTGGGGGGGGAAGGAATCCTGGAGACTTAAGGCACGGGATTTTTCCCCAAGGTTTTCTTAAACTTTGTCTTGTCCTTGTGTGCATTTAGGATCTCGTGAATTATTTCAAGTTGATCTCCTTTTATAAGTTGTCCGTTGGCGCGAGTCCGCCTTGCAGTTCATGTGTTTTGTTAGATTTACATAGTTTAATTTTGTGATTAAATTGGGGTTCACAATTTTATCACAAAATTAAGCTATGTAAATCTAACGAAATACATGAGCTGAAAGGCGACCTCGCACCAACGGACGACTTATAAAAATAAATCAACCTTAAAACAATTGATAATGAGGTTCCAAATGCACACAAGGACAAGACACGGAAGTTTAAAAAACCTTTGGAAAAAATCTCGTGACCTCAGTCTCCAGGATCCCGTCAGTCTAAAAGTTTCACACACAAAAAACCTTATTTGTGCAACATTTTGCCAATTAGATTTCTCCAATATCGATATCCACATGAACTGTAATATTTCATATGTCCAAAATCGCATTCATCTCTTAGATCTATGAAGGGATATTTATTAAATCGCATTTCAAAGTGTAAAAAAGACAATTATCCCTATGTTTACATCAGTAAATTGTCGCTTCGACCGTTTGCGTGACGTCACAGATTATGGTCTGTTACACCGAACCTGGTTGTAGGACTACCTGTTGTTTCTATATTGTAAGTTTAGGTACCCTGTGGATGAATCTCTTCCACTATTGTGGGACCTTAAGAGGGTGAAGTTGAGGTGAGTAGTCGGACTCATTTGGAGAACCTGCATTAGCTCTTTTCCTCTCGAAATAAAAATTCCTTTAATTTTAATCTCCTTTTATTGCTGTCCTTCCAGCCAGGTAGTATTCCCCACTGTATCATGTCTTTTCCTCAGTTCCTTGTAGCGCACTCCTCTTCTCCTGAGTCCCCGTGCCCCCAGAAGTTTGGTTAGTTTTTCTCGGTATCTTCCCGGGGTTGCTCGTGCCCAGTACCCTGATTGTACTCCATACCCCTTCCTCATTCCCTCACCAGCATCAGCAACACCTCCCACACCACCTCTATTTTCACACATATATTCAACACTTTTCCACCAAACCTACCCTGTGACTGCAACTCACTCCTCCATATTTCTACCCTATCTTGGGACATATGGGCGTGTTGTGACATTGTCACCTCCGCTTCAGACGTCTTTTTTCAGGTCGCATATTTATCTTCTTATGTCAGCCATGCATGCAGGGACTTGGCTCTCTCTCTCTCTCTCTCTCTCTCTCTCTCTCTCTCTCTCTCTCTTAGAGACACTTTCAAGAGAATAAAAGTCGTCTGTCGTGCGTAAACTGAAGTTTTAATTGTAACCGATGGTTTGGTGAATTCTTAGCGTATTTAAATCAATTCTCTCTCTCTCTCTCTCTCTCTCTCTCTCTCTCTCTCTCTCTCTCTCTCTCTCTCTCTCTCTCTCTCTCTCTCAGCCTTTGGATTAATCCCCAACCCTCTTTCTTTGAATCTCAGTGCTCTCGTTCCGTCTCTTTCGCTCTGTTTCTGACCATAAATGACTTTCCAGCCGAAAGGGAGAGCGGAATTTTGATGATCACATTTTTTTCATTGGATACGAGAAAACTGTAATAATAAATGCCAACAGTTCATTACCTCAGGCCTGACTTGTTAAACTGTAGTGGAAGAGATTTGGCAATAGTAGCTCCTGCATTATGTGCGAAGGGTATAGATTAAATCGTAAGCGTCTAAAACAATAAATATTAATCATTGGACCTCGTTGTCGAATAGTCATGATACTCAGTTCTCCAATGAGAGCGCCAGGGTTTAATTCTTAGCAAGGCCGGAGCCGGGTAGGGGATTTATATACACGTTGACGTGAAGGTGTTCCTTGTAGTCTGTCGATTGTAATTCGTAGTCTGTGTGGATAAAGGATTGGGGCTGGCAACCTCATCCCAAAGTAATTGCCGAAAACCGGGAAGGGCGGCACATTTTGGAACCGATTCCTCTTCCAGGGGGAAGAGGCAGGAATCGTCAAGGGGGAAAAGGCACATAAGCGCACTATCAACAACAATAATGCTAGCGGTAGTGTTAGCGGTAAAATATGGAAAAATTTGCGCATGATAAAGTTTTGAATGACTGTTTTTTTTAGCATGCTCATGGTTATTCAGCAGGATAGTCATTGCAAATACGCTAATCCATATCTGTGGCTCAGTATGTGGTGTTGAAGCTGTGAAACTTGTTTCGGAAATTCGTTATGATAATTTTTATTCAGTATAAGCCCACGATTCATAAAGGTACACCACCAACATGCCAGTAAACTGCATCGGAACGCTTTCACTAAATAGAATTCTGTATATTTAAGATGAAAACAGTGTTTAGAGCAGTGGTTTCCAACCTTTTCTAATTCTCGCCCCCTTCATTGAAAGGCACATTCTCTGCGCCTCCCCTCCCCTTCCTTAAATACTTTAATTGACTGGCATAGTGGGCACATGTCAATAATTCACAATATTATATATATATAATATATATATATATATATATATATATATATATATATCATATATATATATATATATATATATATATATATATATATTATATTTCCCAATAGGATTTGAAATAGTTTATATATTTAGACAACTAAATTTCATATTTATATCTGAAATATTTTCTCAGTAATTTGAAATTCTGAATGCCATTATAGTTATTAGTTTTCAGATATAATTATCTCCTTCAAGCATTGCCTTCCCCTTCCCCCCTCGCAGCCCTTCGAGGCCCCCCAGGGGGGCATGCCCCACAGGTTGGAAACCACTGGTCTAGAGTCAAATGCAGATTGGGAAAAAAAAAAAAAAAACATAAACCAGAGGACGGGTTCATGGATACTGATATACACGCTTACATATAAACAGGTACAAAATATTGACAGTTTTTAGGCCGTGGTCTGTTGTCGCTTTAAATCGCCATGGTTACCGCTCAAGTAAATCATACAGCGCATTTATGAACTCGTCTGACATCTGTATTTCGTTACCCAGGTAACCACCACCATTGGGCGGATAAGTTTTGCGTTCCGGTCACATCACCGTAGAGATTGATGCAAGAAGAATGACTCGCTTTGATGTTGTTCATTGTTTGGTCATTTATTTAAATAAACTTCTCCTGGAGCCGTTGTTGATTATGTAGCCATCGTGTATGGAAGCAGTTTTGATCAATAAGATCCAAGGAAGAGCGCTAGGATCAATTTAAAGTGGGAATCTCACGTCCAGAACAATTGGTTAATTTAAGCAGGTCTAAACTGTCTAGTTATGCTTTAACCCAGTGGTTCTTAACCATTTTATGACCACGCCCCTTCTAAGAGTTGGTCCTTTCTTTCACGTCCCCCTTCCATCAATGAGTAAAATCCCCTCCCAGATTTAAAGGAAAATAAAAAAAAAATGAGACAGAGAAGGGGTTTCGGGGGATAGGAAGGGAGGTCAATAATTACAAAACATTGTCAGCCCACCGAGTCAAACTAGAGTAGTAGACTTTAGGAAAGTTAACGTTATAAGGCGACACTTTTGCATTTTTTCATAAACTTCTGAATAATAGTTCCTCACTGTTGTTAAGAGAATAATGAATATAATGAGAGATTTTTTGTTTCATTTTTCCCTAGGGCTCTCGCCTCCCCTGGAGATTGCTGACGCCCTCCAGGTTAAGAACCATTGCTTTAACCTGATCTGCTTTCGCTGTTTATAATTGGATGTTTCGCACCATGGCGTGCCCATCTACTACGTAGCTTGCTTGTCGAATGGACTAATGAATGTACATGATTGTCGGGAAATCTGTTTCCTTGGATGGAAACTTTTGACAACGTAATCCCCGAACCGATTCGAGGATCACCAGCTTATGAGAGCTCATTTGGGTTTAGGTTTTAATAGGGGTTTTATATTTACCATGACTGCGGGATGAAATAGTGATCGCCTGAGTGCGTCTCCTCTTTCATTAAATTAAAGCATAAGTTGTTTTAGCTCCAAACCGAATCAAGCGCCATCAAAACGCACAAACGATAATATGGGAACGCTGTTTAGCGAGAGCTTTTTGTTTCGTGGGCGAGACACCTGGAGAGGACAAAATAATGTTCCTTCGCAGAAGGGGAAAGATTCATAACAAGTCAGCTAGTGTAAAAAGAAACAAAAAAGTCAGTGTGTGAGGGACGAGAAAACACGTTAAGAAAAGAAAAATTGTGGTTTAAGTGCCAAGGGGAGTAGTACCGTCGAAGAGATTCTTCAAACCATATTTTGTCTTGAGGGTAAATTCGGGCACAGAGCCCGGCAGGACCATGATGGCCCACACCCCAACTCCTTTTTGCTGTGTTGACATTGGCGTTAGGAAGAATAATAATTACTGTCGGGAGGGAAGAAGCATCGGGGTCATTGGGAATGGAGGGGTGACTTCAGAGGCACATGATGGTATGGGACACGTCGCTGTAGTACTCAGTCAGTCAGTCGGTGCGAGGTAGTACCTATAAATGCCTCCTTTACAACCTCTTAGGATTCTATATATCTGAAGTTTCTTTTCAAAACCCCTCATAACAAATTCTCTCTCTCTCTCTCTCTCTCTCTCTCTCTCTCTCTCTCTCTCTCTCTCCCCGTTTTATCTTCTGCAGTAACTCAGACTTCCATTTATCCAGGCGGAGTTCTGAATCTCTTTTGAATTAAGATACCATAGCGTCTCTCTCTCTCTCTCTCTCTCTCTCTCTCTCTCTCTCTCTCTCTCTCTCTCTCTCTCTCTCTCTCTCTCTCCATTTTCCCTGTCTTTTGTCTTTGGACGGCAGTATTCCGCATATGTTTTTGTCCATACCTCTAAATAGACATCATTTGCGGTCTCAGCGTAGGATGAAAGCGAAGGCGTCTGTCAAAACCTCCGGCCCTTCTGGTGACAGCGACCGTAAATGGACGTCTGTTGCCTGCTGGCGGGAGACGGGGCAATACCAGGCACCATCAGGAGGAGGAGGAGGAGGAGGAGGAGGAGGATGGTGACCTACGACTAGGAAGAAGAGCTGATCCCAATTTCCCCTCGCCGGTGGCCTGCGACCTACTGCAGTTATTTTTACTCGAGAGCTTCTGCATACCAGAGGTGACATTAGGACAGACAAATTGCAGCGAAAAAATATCCGTTGAGACGTCGGCTCAATAGTCTAGACTTCAGACAGTCATTAGAAAGGGAGGAGAAGAGGCGGGTTGGCCTTCGTCCGGGCCGCTGAGACCAACATGATTTCTGTAGGGCCTTCTTCTTAGTGGCCGTGTGAGGAGGCTGAGGAGGAAGAGGGAGAAGAGGATTTGAGATGGTGAGGAGTAGGAGTCAGAAGAGGGCGAGTCATGGACAAGAAGAGGAGGATGATAAATAATAAAAATAATAATAATAATAATAATAAATAATAATGATAAAAATAATATTTAATAGAAATAATAATAGATATTATTATTATTATTATTATTGTTTTTTTTTTTGCTCTATCACAGTCCTCCAATTCGACTGGTGGTATTTAATAGTGTGGGGTTCCGGGTTGCATCCTGCCTCCTTAGGAGTCCATCAACTTTTCTTACTAGTGTGCCGTTTCTAGGATTATTATTTTATTATTATTATTATTATTATTATTATTATTATTATTATTATTATTATTATTAAATGGTTCAAGCCATATACATGGAATATACACACAATCTAGATACATAAAATAACTTTTAAAAAATGATAATCGTTAATATCCACAGTAGTTGATGAAGTATAAAAATAGTATTCGTAGTCATGGTAATGATCATCATTATTATTGAGGATAATAGTAAAAAAAAGATGTTAAAAATGATAATAAAAAAAAGAAGACTGTAGACAACTTCCAGCTTGGGAACTAATTCAGGTCCAGTAGGCTAAATGCGAACATTTAAAATAGCAAAACTCTAAAATGATGATAATCACAGGTGATGAGGAACAGGAGCAGGAGGAGGAGGAGGAGAGGTCGAAGAGGAGATTATAGCTGTAGCAGGACATAGAGTTCGTGAGCTCATAGACCCATTGCCTAATTAGCTGCTGTGATGAATGGCTCTTGTAATGCATCGCGCGCAACACCCAGGTAACCCCGTTGTGTCGTAAAACTTTTTTTTTTTCTTTCTCCCTCTAAAAGATAAATCAATGTCACCTAAAGCCAATTTTCACCCTTTCAGGTGTCTCTAAGTTAAGCGTGGAAATATTCAAGTGTTTTGTGTAGAGTAAATGTATTTTACAAAATGCCATCCAAGACTATTTATTGATTTGGGTGTATTTGAAATTATTAATCTTTTGTTTCTTGAGAATTGAAAGTCAAGAGTGCGATGATGCTTTGGTGTGCTTGTGATGAACACCCTCTCACGCTTTCTGAAAGCCCATTCTGCGTATGTTCACCTTAGCACTGAATTCTGCACCTGGTATTAAGTCGACTACGGTATGTGAGCAAGGTTGGAAGAGGTTATGGGGCTTGCGACCTCTCAGAAAAATCTTGGGACGAAAAGGTGTAATACGTTATAAAATAATATATACATATATATATATATATATATATATATATATATATATATATATATATACATATTCTTTTTTGTACCTTTGGTGGGAAAAGAATATGGTGTACACTCATATATACATATAATATTATATATATATATATATATCTATATATATATATATATACGTATCTGGTGTGTGTGTGTATACATATATATATTATATATATGTATACACACACACACCAGATACGTATGGACTTGTAATAACAACAATATCCTCTTAAATTCTCGAGTTCTTCACACACACTTATTGGATATGCTTGTCACTACAATGTAAAGCCTCAGATCCCAATGCATAACTAGTCAGTAATTCTGATGTCCGTAGCAGGCTTCGAACCCGCATCCAGAGTATCAGAACAAGGTCGACAACGTAACCTTTTCTTTATGACATCTGGATTCGATTCCTTCTTCGGGCATCAGAATTACTTTTTATTCTAACATTTGGATCTACGGCTTTGTAGTGACATGCATATAAAAAAATGAGAAGAAATCGAGGAGTTAAGAGGACATCATGGTTATTACAGTTATACACACACACGTGTGTGTATATATATATATATATATATATATATATATATATATATATATATATATATATATATATATATATATATATATGTGTGTGTGTGTGTGTGTGTGTGTGTGTGTGTGTGGTGTGTGTGATTGAAAAAATTCTAAAATTTAATATATTCTGCATGAGCAGAATTACTAGTCTTTCATTAAATTGGATTCATTACATATCCCTAATGTTTGACCCAAGTATACGCTTTTTCTTAATGGCATTATTTTCCTCCTCCGGATTACAATATTTAACTAAGAATTCATACCCTGCTTTTGTGTATTGTAACGAATTGAAATTATTTTGGGAATAATGAATGTCCTCTTAACATGACATACACCACTTCGAAAATTGCCAAATTAATTGAATTATTTTATCTTGGGCATAGTTCGAATCTAGGTGCAAGAATTGCTAAAAACATATGTTGCCTCAAATCACTTTATTTTTTTGATGCATTGATTCACCCAGGATCCACTGTTGATGGAGAGATCTCTTGTTGTTGTCTCCTAGAAATTATTCAGCGGTCATGTGTTTTTTCATCTGATTGTAGTATTGTAGCTAGCTCCCGCCTACTAAGACAGGCAATTTTGGAACACAAAAGTTTTTCAGCGCGTCATAGGCGTGATCGGTGTGGTCTTGGCGTACCACCTCGGTGACCGCGAGTTCGATTCTCGGGCATTCCATTGAAGGTTCAAAGATGTGTATTTCTGGTGATAGAAGTTCACTCTCGACGTGGTTTGGAAGTCACGTAAAGCCGTTGGTCCTGTTGCTGAATAACCACTGGTTCAACGCAACGTAAAAGCACCGTACAAACGAACACAAAAGTTCTTATTAAAGAAAACGATTTCCAATTAATTAATGACACTATACTATATATAAATATATATATATATTATCTATATATATTAATATATATCTATATATATATATTATATATATACTTTATATATATATAATCTGTATTTATATAAGTATGTATGTAATATGTTTGTATATATATACATACATGTATATATATTTGCACATGCATATTTCCACTTTTTACATTGACAGTTCCTTCACTCCCCGACCTTGAACGTAAACCCGTAAATCAAGTGCGAGCTGAGTAATGTTGGTGCTTCTTCATTCGCCACCTCTAAGTAATGATGGTGTTTTTGCTGTTGTTGTCTCCTTTACTTCTCTCGCTGTTGAGTTATAGGGCAGGATATAGTCATGACTCATAGATAAGGTGTTTTAGAGGTAAGAGGGAAATTGACTAAAGTCAGGAGTTGTTTATACAAACTTTTATTTATGTATGTATGTGTGTATGTATTTATACAATTTTGTTCAGTTATGGGAACGTGAGATAAGAAAATTATCCATTAGTACGTCACAAGTGCAAGGAAATGCAGGGCGGTCAAAGACTTTTTAAATGGGGATACTGTATACCTACAGTTACTCAGAACGAATATAATAAACAAAATGGCCTTCAGTCTCCTGCAACATTTCAATATGGGGGAGTGCTAAAAATCTGGCAGGTTAGAAAAATAAAATGGCAGGTTGAAGTCGTGCAGGAACGACGGTTGTAAGGAGTAGGGAGGTGGCGTAGATACTATGAGAAGATAAGTGTATAAAATCCTTGGCATCATGCAAACAACTTAGAAATGAGGGAGCAGACGGAGCCGCTTAGAGACAAGAAAAAATCGTCGCTGGATTGGGTGGATGAATGTGATAAGATTGAATAAAAGGAAAATAAAAACCATTGCGAATCTGCAGGAAGGACTGTTGTGCTAAAGTTTGCATTATATACTATACAAGCGTGGAGACCAGCAGCAGCGAAGCAAGACTTGAGTAATAAATGTCAGACAATACGACAGAATTTCCGTATCACGAGAGATCTATCTTTCGGAGGAGAGAAACCGAAATGGACATGTCGGAACAGACGGCAGTGGTTTGAGGAAGACCGGCTGATTTTGGGCTTTTAGCAGGCGATAGGGTGGGGTAAGCGATGCTGGGATGTTTTCAGAGTCGGCGTTTAAAGATGATAGATACATTGCTCAAGGAGCACAGAGAATTGGAGAAGGGGATACATAGACTATATTTTGGTGTCAGCAGCATTCAGGTTAATGAGCAAATATGACCCTAAATTGAGGACAAAGATTGACCATTGCAATTTGAAAGCTAACAGAATTTTCAGGGCACCAACTAGATTCAGTTTGTTTATGATTTAGATTTTTCGTGTAACTTCAGCAAGGTTGTGGCATATTTTGTACATTGCTGTTAATCGGATAGTTTTTGTGTTGGGATTAAGTCGGAGAAAAATTTTGAATTGCTTTCATTGATGGAAGGTAAAAAAACATTACACTTGTGTATAATACACTTCCCTACTCCCCCCTCCCCTCCGAAGAAATGGTTGAATAAGAATTTTGATTTGTATCCTGATTTATGTCAAAATCTACCAAACTTGCTGGGACCTAACTTGCATCGCACAAGTTTTATGTAATTTGTAAACAGACAGACACCCAGCGTATGCGCGCACTCCATTCTGCTTCGTTGGCGAAGAAAATAAAGTCAAAATGAATGCAAACTTGGGTGATGTCATCGAACTGAAAACAAAACCACGAGGCGTTCTCCTCCTCCACGCGATTCGTCCTCCTCAGTTGCTGCGTCCGAGTCCAGCTCTCGTCGTGAGATTTAACTACCGACCAATTAAGCTCTGGGCGCTAGCTGACGCCACCATTATGCGATTCGCGACCGAGTCAACGACGAAATTCACGATTTGGGGAAGTTTCGAGAGACCTTGGTCCCAACCCTTGCCAAATCTTCTAAGAGGGATTTCTTGGGAAAGTGCTGCGACTTAGCGGAATTTACTAGCCGGAGACTGCCGCTCTCAAAATCGTGACTGTGTCAGCGAGAGTTTAATGTCGTTTTTTTAAATGGTTTTATTCTGCCGTTTGGGCGTTTGCGTGTATCTGCTTCGAGTTCGGTTTTAGGTCTGTTGTTTTATGTTTTGCTGATTAGTATTCAATTATCGCAACTGTGCATTCTAAAAGAATAAACTTTAATTGTCATAGACTATCCTACCAGTATAGAAGAGAATACCATCATTCGAATAAAGATTCTGAGCGATGGAAACAAAATTGAACTCACAATTTGTAGCAGGAGGTTTAGAATAAATAAATAAATAAATGCAAATAAATTTGAGTGAAAATTTAAATTAATGTAGGATAAAGAAAAATATAGAAAGAAAAGGAATGTGTATTTGCATCCTCTGAATAAAACAGCTGTGCGCGGTCGATCCCTTGACGGTACCAGTCCACGTTTTATAGGTGAAACCAAGATCTACCAATAAATCTTCGGTGAAACAGAGCACTATGACTGCGCATACGGACAGCCAGCAATTATGCAGTAGTCACACCTGTCCGTGCTCGAGGTGACCTGCTTTCCTTTGCTCCCGGTATCTGACTCTTGAACATCAATGTGTTTTCTCTTTACCCTGAAGGCAGGGAGAGTGGTACAAAATAGCCTTGGGCACTGCTAAATTTCTTTAGAAATAGAGTAGAAATACAGTATATTACTTTAAACTTTCGTTTAAAGACTTTGACGCATGTGTAAGATTATTTTAGGTTGTTTTAATAATACTCATTACATTTGAACCATTACTTAGATACTTTGCGAAAGCTTAATTTCAACTTGGAATTACAAAAGCTATTATTATTACCGAGAATAATAATAACTATCATTATTACCGATTGTTATCATAGGCCGAATTCCCACGTTAAATATCGTGGGCAACAGAGCTTTTTTTTATATATTTAAAACAATAAACCCATGACAGAGAACTAACGTTCCAAAAATCTAAATTTTTATCGCAGGGCGTCCTTTGAGGTCTTGATAAAATTAAAAGTGGAACGTATATGTAAGAGTTACGTATTAGGACCAGGAATTTCATAGCCAATACATATGCAGTAAATAATAAAATGATTAATACCCTTTTTTAGGCATTTAAAGCAAAATAACAAGTGGCGCCCCTCAACAAAGAGAAACCCAGGAAATTCGAGGTGGGAGCGCTGCATCGTACTTATTAAATTGCACAAAATTTAGAGGATTGCCGCTTAATCTTAGGTTTAAATGTTGCTTTTAAGTAACAGAGGGAAGGAATTGGCGTACAATGTCCCAGAGACCTAAAATTTAAATCGGTGTCCAATCCCCGTCCTCACCCAAGCTAGGGCCAGGGAGACCAGGAAGTGGCTGCTGATGGCTATGGATGGAGGATTTTGGAGAGTCCATAAGTCTACCTGTTGAGTCATCATGATTGCCATTGAAATCGTTCAACCCAAAAGTGGGGTTGAACTCGGGACCACCATACTTGAATTCAGTCCTAGGCAAAACTGAGCAAACACGACTGATCAAAGGCAGTAAACAAAGACCAAGAAAAACATAAAAATAGAAAGACGTTACTGTTCAGGGTGTATCCTTCAAAGGAGCTTCGTTGTGTGATTCGTCTTGCAGAAAAATTTGGTAAGTGGAAAAGAAAGAAGGGCTTACCTTCTCAATCTACCTTCAAACTGGGGACCTTGACTCATGGAAGATGGAGAACCATGAGTTGTTGTTGTTTTAGATGAAGCCAGCCTTGTGCTGGCACGAGCTCTTGCTTCTAGAGCAGCCCTTAATTGGTAGAATCTGTGAAAGTGAAAACAGATTCTGGTGATTAATAGAAAAAAGAAAACAGGCAAGGCTGCAACTTTTTTTTTTTTTTTTCTACCGTACCCATTAGTGGGACAGGTTACAGTAGCGAGTCAGAGGCAAGTGGAAAAGAACTGAGGAAGAAAGAGAAGAAGCGTTGAACGTGAGAAGAAGAATGGATAGCATGAGATAAATTCAGAGACTACTTCACCGGTCGCCATTTTGGAACATGGACAGCGGCGCCTCATAGTGAATGCAAGCTACCAGACATGAATTTCAGGGTTGATGTTATACCGTGCTTCCTTTGGTTTCTCAAATTGTAAGGCACAAGACCATTAGCGTTCATTTTATTCATCTTCCCGAAAACAAATAAGGCGATTTTTTTTCTCCCAAAATTATTCGCTTATGACTTTGCTGAATGTCGTTTTCCTTCGCTGGAGAGAGGTTATCTATGTGTCCTGAAGATCTCTGACAGTTCAGGCGTTTTCGGACTTGACAAATATTAGCTATAGTAACCGCAGTGCCATCTAGCGTTACTAGTGTAGTAGGACCAAATGTCTTAAAACGACACTTTTGTGATGGCCTGCAGAAAAATATATTAGGTTCAGGGTTGCTGTGGTTCTGCGGGTTGAACATTGACACGCTGAGCATTGCAGAAATGTTTACCACCATAAACCAAGAATGATAAACTTGGCAGCTTTCGATTTGTAATTTGGGGTTTTGCTGTAGTATATGAACCCATCATTCAAAACTTAAATCATAGTGGTTGCTGATTAGTTGTAAACGAGAGGACTTGCTGTCGAGGACCCTAAAATGTAGGTGAAGAATTAGTTGTCATGAATAAGCACGCATTTATATATCCCTTGCAACGAGAGTGATTTATTTTCATTGGAATAATAAGGACCGTCTTTTATACGCGTTATATTTATTGTGTATTGTCTGCTGATAGTTATTGTCAATTAATAACTTTATATACTACCAAAACAAAAGTGCTCAGCGACTCAGCAGTGTGGTCGGTATGGTGTTGGCGTTCTACCTCGGTGGCCGCTTGTTCGATTCTCGGGCATTCCATTGAGGAGTGAGAGATGTGTCTTTTTGGTGCTAGAAGTTCACTCTCAACGTGGTTCGGAATTCAAGTAAAGCCGTTGGTCCCGTTGCTTAATAACCTCTGGTTCCATGCAACGTAAAACCACCATACAAACAAACAAACAAAACTGTGCTCATGGATAGATGTGTATACATCTAGAATAAAAAGTACTTTTTCTTCGTGGAAATAAATAGAACGGTCATTATACATACATTGTATTGTGGCTTGTCTGCCTGCAGTCGTTGTCAGTTTTTAAAACTAGTGTTTATTTTGATGCCGTATAATAATTATTAAAGGTAGTAGAGGAAGATTGTAATATTACTGTTTAGCCACAAAAGGACAGTAATCGGTCATGTATTGAATCAAAACATTCATTATGAAAGTAATTTAATACATTTACAATCCCCGTAAAATGGGGTAGTGTGCCGTCAGTGCACCTTACACAGTGCATTTTAGGCATTACTTAAGGTTCTTTGCAGTGTCCCTTCAGCCCCTAGCTGCAACCCCTTTTCATTCATTTGCTGTAACTCCGTTGATAGTCTCTTTCTTCCATCTTACTTTCCACCCTTACGAACACTTGATTCATAGTGCAGCCGATAGGTTTTCCTCCTGTTACACCTTCAGACCCTTTTGCATTCGGTTTCCTGTTCAGCTCTGAATGACCTCATAGGTTCCAGCGCGTGGCCTTTGGCCTAAATTCTTTATTCTATTCAATACATTTACAACTTCTAGAAGTTGGTACAAATTTAAAACAATACATATTTCATTGTAAGATCTAAGAGCTATAGAATAATTTAAAGCATAAAGGCCTAGATATATCTTTTAATTAGGCATATCGTGGCACCAATACTCATGGATCATATTCCATTAATCAGATATTCAGGTTTATTTCAGCACAAATACGCTTAGGCAAATAGGAAATTATCATCGTGAAGCTTTTTATACGGCACTCGAGTTATGTTTTTTGCCCTGCCGTGTTAAGTTACTTATGCTATGTAATTTGCAAGTGAAGGTTTGTATTTTACTTAGGAAAATATGTGTTAATGCTTGCTATGTAATTTGCAAGTGAAGGTTTGTATTTTACTTAGGAAAATATGTGTTAATGCTAACTGTTACTTTCATCTATTATAAGGCGTCACTGTTTATCTCCCCCCCCCAAAAAAAAAAAAAAAAAAAAAAAAAAAAAAAAAAAAAAAAAAAATAAGGGCCATACAATACTTTACCATGTGAGCGGTGTAAGTGCACCCTCACGTTTACTAAGACGTCTGATAAAGGGTATGGGATAGACCAAGACTAGAGATTACTGATCATGGTGGTTAGCAGTGTATTTAAGGCAGCTGAATAATTTTACTGAGATATCGCTGTCAAAAACGATGTCATAGCTCAGTTCAGAGGTAGAATATTTCAATTTGTCCTCGACATTTTTTTTCTTTTAATCATAATTTTGGCCTACGACTGAAGTCTGTGTTATGGGGAATATCGGTTTTTAGTTGAGTGTGTTAGTTGCCGCCACACGTTGAACTTAATCTGTCCGTTGATGTTTGCTCGTCGAAATGGTTCTTGAAATATTGTGGATAATTGTGCGAAATGTTGTTCATTTTTCGCCGGTTGGGTAAGTATACATTGATGCTTGTTGTGAGACCGTGTATTGCGCACTCCTGTTTTCATATATTGCAGGGCAAGATAGCTGATTATCATCGCCTCCAGCATTGTGTGAAGAAAAAAGGCCTCTTGTGAAATCCTGCCAGTCATGTCTTTCCTGTGCTTTTTCTTTTCAAAAGCCTCCATTCGTCTCCAACCTCCCTTCTCATAGCTATCATTCAAGTAATTGTGTGTCGCCCAATTCTTCTGATGCCCACAGAAGCCCAGCTGACATATAATATCTTGCTCTATTCTATCAGGGGTTGTGGGAGCACCCGTTGAAGCCATCTCCAGCTCTTTATTTTCATAATTTCATCTGCATTTCCAACTCCCATGATTTCCCTTATAGTATCTAATAACACTATTCTGCCCTCTAACCCGTAATATTCCTTTCAAGTTAAATTCTCATATCTATAAAATCCTTTGGATATAGTTTCATTATCATAAGACCCACGTACGTATGGTAATATAGATTGCACTAGACCTCCGTATAATCATACTTTTCGTGCAGTTGAAGTCTTAAGCCCCGTCCACGCGGTCGAGCTTTGCCCGACGAACTTTGTTCGATGTGATGGGCCTTTATTTGATTTCCGAATCTTATTCAACCTATTGTTTGATTGAGCTCTTTTAAGCTCTAAATTCCAACGGAAGAGAGCTTATATTGCTTTATAAATATTGTAATGATTCGTCCTCATTCTTTCTTTCTTCATCTATTGTTATTTCATCCCTTATGCAAACTCTACCTTAAAGTTAATTTTAAGTCCTCCTTTTTTAGACATATTATGCTTTTTATTAAGTAATCTCGTCAATATTGTGTTGGCTTACTGTTTAAAAGAGCATTATCCGTCTATTCTAAGTCTTACAAGTTTCTATCGTTATTCAAATCTGAATCATTTCCTCCACGTTGGACCACTTTTAGTTTTCTGTAAAAGAAAATGATTGAGATGGCTATTTGTCTGTTCGTCCGCACTTTTTCTATTCGCCCTTGGATCTCAAAAACTACTGTGGCTAGAGTGCTGCAAATTGGTATGTTAATCAACCACACTCCAATCATCAGACATAACAAATTGCAGACCTCTAGCCTCAGTAAATTTTATTTTTATTTAAGGTTCAATTTAGTCATGATCGTGCGTGTCACCGCTATAGATTCTAACAACACAGGCTACCACGGGTCTGTGGCTGAAAGTTTCATTGGCTGCGGCTCAGTGTTTCATACAGCATTATACGCTGTATACGGGAAACTCAATTGCTTCGGTGCAATTTTTACCTGTTCCATTATGGAATCGTGGGAATGGTAGAAAAAGTATTCCTCGTAGAACCCGAACTGTTGAAAGCAGATTTACTTGAAAAGACCAAATCCACGTTAATTTTGGATCTACTTCGTTCATGGATAATTTCCGTTAGCTTTGAATATTTAGAGGGATTGCTAGTGAACCAAGACTCAAGACCGTCAATGATATTGATCTGTGTATGCATCATAACCTGGTGTTTCCCATCTTCCGAGCTTCTTAGTTATTAATTCCAGTTCAAAAACTTAGCAAAACTTAGCATTAATTGTTAAGCACATTTAATTTTCTTCAGCTTCTGGTATACAGTCAAATTCTCCGCTTAGCAATATCTATCATGAAGACTATGAAAGACAATCACGATCTTTAATGATGAGACCCTTTTTTTGAGTGTAAATCGTGCTATATTATTGTTAAAAATGTACTTAAAATCCGTAGGCTTTGCGAGGTCGTCTGACCGCATCGTTGAAGGATGAAGAAGACATTCTTCGCAGAGGTTAAGAATTTAAATGTATACTGTGCAATCTACACACAGATTTACACTCAAGAAAATAAGACTCTGTCTGTCTGTCTGTCTTATGTCACTGATCCATCCCCCTTTGAAAAAAATAAAGCTCTGTCTGTCTGTCTTATGTTACTGATCCATCCCCCTTTGATAGGCATTTTCGTCCTTTTTCTTTCACCCACGGAATTTTCATTAATATACTCTCGGCTGGTACCTTATTGCCATTGCCACTCCCTGAATACTTGGCTTCGTCAACATCATCAGCTTGTTTATCCAAATATTTTCACTTAACTCCTCATAGTCTTCGTTTAAATTCGCTATCTAGGTTTACCTGTTACGTTCTTCCTTGCGTTCTTCATCTACTCCCAGAAATTTGTCAGTATATATTTTTTTTATATTTAAATTTGCTGTTTCGGTAAGGTCACCCTTACCGAGGGCCTGGCACAGCTGGCATCTCTCTTAATGACTCGATGAGAGTCACTCTAATACGGAGAAAGCCGCTCTATTGCAACAAGAGACTAACTGGTGCTACGAGGGGGTCAGTCTAACTTAGCCCGGGTTAATCTGACACACAGGAAGTCACCTTAACTCAGTGAGTCGTCTTGAGTTGCCATGGCCACCTTGTCTCAGTACGGGTAATCCTTACACAGGAAGAATGTTTGTAAATTGAGAGCCTTTCCCTCAAACTGAGTGAAAGCCTACTGACCTTGTTTATTGCATCCTGCTGAAGCATTTTATTGGCAGCGTTTGTTTCTAAGATGTTAAAAGTTTCATGAAACATCATTTGCCATTGCAACGCATTTTGGTTTTGTTCAGATGAGAAATCTGTGCATTAAGTTGTAAAGTATTGCACGATGCTTACAATGTTAATTTTTTAACATCAGGGATTGCTTGGGTTTATATTGTTCAAAACGGTTGTGTTTAGGGTGTAATGTCTTCAGGTTATCTGCGTAGTATACAGTAAATACGTTTACTTCAGTTTCACGTCTACTTAAGAACAATTCATACCTTTCTCCTTTACTTGTATAAAAGTATATTTCATAAAATCCATTACATCTGACTTAATCGGAGGTGCAGAAATAATAGCAGAGAGAGAGAGAGAGAGAGAGAGAGAGAGAGAGAGAGAGAGAGAGAATATGTGGATCGATAGACGAACATAGAGGGGTCAGAGATATGAGAGGAAGAATATGCGGAAAAAAGTTGATAAACATCACCCAGTGAGTGGAGACCTAGTGGGACATTTGTCCCGGATACACCTTCATGATAAATTGATCCGACTGTCAACTTGGGTATCTGTTTCACTAAAAACATCGCTGGTACAACAGTTCGGCTTGTAAATTCTTGGCGACTCTGTGTGTGTGTGTGTGTGTGTGTGCGCTTGTGTGAAAGCCTTTGCTCTTTATCAGTTAAAGAAAAAATATGAAAAAATTTCCGTGACGCTTTGGTATGTTGGTATATTAAAGTACATAATTACGTGTTTATTAAGTAATATAGCCGAAGTATGTTGATAGTTATATGTATACATATGTGTGTGTGTATAGTGTGTGTGTGTGTGGATATATGTATATATATATATATATATATATATATATATATATATATATATATATAATATATATATGTGTGTGTGTGTGTGTGTATGTGACATTTCCACAAAGGAGCTTTAATCATTATGTTCAGGTCCTATATCTATGCTATCTACTACCTTCCGTATTTTCTTAAAATAGGGAAGAATGCCCGCTCCTTTCTTGTTTACCGAATGCAATTTAGATTTTTTTTATTCTGTTTTGTTGTCTGAGTTTGCTGAGTTTTCTTTCTTGAATGTTTTCCTTAGTATTTTATGCAATTTTATTATATTCTTTAATTTTTATTTTTACCCTGTTTTTTCTGCCATTATTATTTCTCTTTGTTTCGTGTTTTCGACGAGATTGCTCAATTTGTATTATTCAGTTTCTTCGCTTGGTGTTTGTACGAAACATTTACTTTTGCTTTTACTTTTACATTTACTCTTAGCTTTTACTGGGATGGTGAAGACTCTTTCAGTTATTGCAGTTACGTCGGAGAATTGGTTGTTCGTTGTTGTTGAATAAAGCTGACTTGGTTTCAGAACGGTCTCTTGTCCAGAAAACATCGTGTGAACGAATTGGTGTTATAGTTAATTTTTTCTAACCTCATGTTACTAGACTGTAACATCCTTGAATGTTTATTCCATTCAATCGTATTTCTGTATTGAAAAGGCCGTTGATTTTTATAATAGTAAAGACTATTAACACCTGCAGGTATAATAGGAAGATTTCCCTTGCAATTATAATAGGAAGGTTTCGTTTGCAAGTCTAATACTCCTAGGAAGATATAATATGAAGATTTCTCTTGCAAGTATAATAGGGAGATAAACTAGGAAGATTTCGCTTGCAAGTCTAATACTCGTTGAAAGATATAATAGGAAGATTTCTCTTGCATGTATAATAGGAAGATATTACAGGAAGATTTCGTGTAAGTCTAATACTCGTTGAAAGATATAATAGGAAGATATCTCTTGCACGTATAATAGGAAGTGTAATAGGAAGATTTGTCTTGCAAGTCTAATACTCGTTGAAAGATATAATAGGAAGATTTCTCTTGTACGTATAATAGGAAGATATAATAGGAAGATTTCCTTTGCAAGTAAGATAGGATGATGTCGCTTGCCGCTTGCAAGTATAATGGGAAGATTTTGCTTACAACTACAATAGGAAGATGTCACTTGCATGTATAATAGAAAGATTTCGCTCGCAAATATAATAGGATGATTTCGCTTTGGTAAACGTAAACTCTGACGAGAAATTTGTATCAGTAGGACAATCCTCTATCCCATTACTTTCTCATACTTTCTTGAAAGTAACATGCCTGGTTAATACCTCTTAGGAAATACCTTAGAAAAGTAAAAGAACGAAAGGTAATGCTGGAAATATCCTATTAGTCCCCTTCTAGATCTGGAGTATTGGTAGAACTTAAGCAGAGCGCGTTAGCGTGATTATTATTACTAGCAAATTAGGGGGTTTGGGGGGGGGGGGGGTGTTAGGATGAAACTCCATTATAAACCATCCCAGGGGTCTCTACTATAACCCTGCCAAGTTTCACGCCCATCGGACCAGCCGTTTGGCCGTGATTGAATGACAGACGGACGGACAGACATAACGCCCAATTATAGTAAGATTTTTTATAATAAGTCGCTACTGAAGCCTTGAGTATAACTGGACTTCACTACATGTACAATTATTAAAAAAGAAAAAAAAAACTATGAATTTGTTATTCGGTGCTGTATATGAAAACACTTGGTAGAATATTGTTCCATGAAAATTCCTAAACACAATATTCCCCGTACGGAGGGGAGTGCCGTCAGTGCACCTCATGACGTTGCATTGTGCGCTCGGCCCCTTGTTTCAACCCCTTTTGTTCCTTTTTCTGTACCTCCTTTCATATTCTCTCTCTCTTCCATCCGCCTAAATTCTATATTCAACTCAATTCGATTCTAAACATGATATTGTAATTAAAGAATAATGTACTTTGTACACTGGACGTTTTATATTAAAAAAAATTATTAATGGCACCATTTTAATTATTGGCATCATTTTAATTATTGGCATCGTGTCGCGCTTTTTTTTTTTTTTATTAATCGGGACCACATTCACAATTCGCAATTCTGTATTTTGGTCTTTTTTTTTTTTGAGAGGTATTTAGTTTACCAGCAACAGAATAATCGGGGGTGTTACTGGGATTTTGTTTCAGGAGGATTAACATGGATCCTAACCCCAGGATTTGCGGATTAGCACCTACCCCTGCGGTGGATTCTATCGCCATCACTCTCTGCCAGGTGGCGCTTCCATCCACTATCCCGCTCTCTCACACTTCCCTATTCTGGTGTCCTTAGTTTTTCTTTTACCTAAAAGACAAACCCAACATGACGGGCAGCATAACGCCGTTTTCTAGCGCCCAGGTCCAAAGTTAAAGAAAAAGGGAGACATTTCTCTCTGTAACTTTTAAGTAGTGGATTTAGCAACAATCTCTCTCTCTCTCTCTCTCTCTCTCTCTCTCTCTCTCTCTCTCTCTCTCTCTCTCTCTCTCCATTTTGTATTGAATATTTACGGATTTTGTTTGTTAAAAATCCCTGCGAAACTAAGGTTTTCGTCCTGATGTACTTCTATTTTAATCATCTGTTTTTATTTGTATCAGATACTAACTTGGAACTTATAGTTCAAATCAGTGTTTTTTCCCGAGTTCAGATGAGCTTTGCTCCTGTTTCTCATCATTGTTGTTTCTTTGTTTACCACACATTGCGTAATTACTCGACAGCAACAACTAAACCCGTTGCCGAATAACCACTGGTTCCATGCAACGTAAAAACACCATACAAAAAAAACTATAACTAAAAAATAACAATGTTGATATAATAATATTCATTGTAAAAAGTTTTCACAGATACTCAATGTGTTCCAAGTTTTATGGAAGGTAATTTTGATTTTGTGAGTGCAAATTTATATCGAGTCAGTCGCAAATAAATCACTTCTTTAAGTTGTAATGAGCGCTTGAGTTGTATCCTGCATGTTTATCAATGTACGTAATCTGACGGCCCAGAAGGAGAGGTTATCGTAATTTATTTTTAGTGTCCAATTTGCAACTTATTTCTTCCGTATCAAGACCAGTGGGAGGGCGGCCAAGGGCCCTTTTCCAGCCCAGGGCAAAACAAATGAAGACAGAAAGAAAAGGAAATGACATCAACTGGACTGGAATTTGTAGTATTTATAGTTATGCGTTGTTATGCATGAAACGTCAGGGTATGTATGCCACCTTTAGGTATAAAAATTTTTTACTGGTATGCACGCAGGTGCTGTACGCTTGCATGCACCATCGTATCGAGTATGTTAATTGTTCTCGTGCTTTCCTAGTTTTTCCCTTGTTGACTCTCTCTCTCTCTCTCTCTCTCTCTCTCTCTCTCAAATCTCAAATGCGCAACAGTATTCTTACGTAAAACTTCATGTGAAGCCGACACCCAAGGCAAAGAGAGAAAGAGAGAGAGAGAGAGAGTTAAATTCAAGGTCACCGAACTTGTGCGCATTGATCTTCCTGGCCTCTGCTGAGCGATAAGATCCACTGAGTTTCGTTCGCTTCTTTGATCGTTGCATGGGAAATGAATGAAATTTGTTTCGAAATATTTTTGTTTTAATTGGCTTCAGTATTTTTTATTTATTTACTTCTCGACATTGAAAGGAGAAATTTCGTCACGAGGAGATTTAAAGGCAGAAAACGTCACGAACCCAATTGATTTATTCGTATCATTCACTTGACCGTCACTGAAATTTTTGTATCCTTCAATTGACTCCGTAATTTTTTTCCATTGACCTTCACTTACACTTGCGTGCATATCTTGCATCATTCAATTGACCTTCAATAAGATTGGCAAAGAAAGTAGGCTAAAGTGGCTATTTTGGGCTTGTTTACAGGTGCTAACTGATAATGCATTGGCGGTAAAAGATCCGTATGGAATTTCTGTATAGGATTCCGCTTTGGTGAATAATTTGTCATATTCAGTTGTCATTCATTCTGATTACCAAACAATGCAGTCCGTTATTCTGGTTTTCGGGGCATTTTGTTACGGGCCGCTCTGCCACAAGGGCCCGTACCTGCATACAGTTGCCTCAGTTGAAAGCAATCAATCATCCATGTTAATAATTCAAATAGATTTATTTTGTTTAGTATCATGTTTATTCGTTGAGTTTTCGAACCCGGTTCTTGTTATTATTAATTAATATTTCCCATTTTCATATTAGTGCCGTATTTAGTGATCTTTATATTTATGGGATTGTTTATGTTCCTGTATGAGACCAATTTGTCCATTGGCTTGGTCTACCGGGTTTTGGGAGGCATTAGCGTCGGGGAAGCCAAATGCAAGGTAATCCAAATTGTTTAATTGATCTACATCTTTCATATTCGTCAGGAACAAAGGCACTTTGATTTTGCCGTGGGAGGATGGGGGACTTTTCCTGGGTGGAGAATTTTGAAATGTCTGAAAGTAGAAATATTATAATACTAATTTAAAAGCTGGAGAGAGAGAGAGAGAGAGAGAGAGAGAGAGAGAGAGAGAGAGAGAGAGAGAGAGAGAGAGAAAATTGTGAGGAAACTTCTAGAATAAGGGGTTAGGAGCAGTGCAGAAAGAAACAGCGTAAGGAAGAGAAGAATTGAGGTGCCGAAATGCGTTACATCACTGGAGAAAAGTCGACCTAACGTGAGTCTGAAGGGAAGGAATAAACGTCTGCGTGGAATCTTTTCTAAGGTTTTGCGTCGTTTATATTCTTGTTATGACGTTCAGGGGGCAATTGTGCCATTTTTATTTTGATGAAGCTTGACACAAGACTATGGAAATTTCTTATTATTATTGATATTTTGGATGCGAAATATTAACAATCTATCTCTCTCTCTCTCTCTCTCTCTCTCTCTCATACTGTTTAACTACCACCACTACTAGGTCTTTCTCAAATCATCATCTACCACTACCAGACTGTTCCACTGTATTCCTCATTTTAAACTAAGTTTTCTATTGTTTACCTATTACCCACCCACCAACTCTCTCTCTCTCTCTCTCTCTCTCTCTCTCTCTCTCTCTCACGTGTCTGAGCAGGCATTCAAAATTTGTGTTTACAACGCAGCACAGAGTTCGTGCGTGCATGCGTCTTGCGTCTGAGCGCTGGTGATTGCGGTGTGTGATGCCAGACTCACGTGTGCGCCTTCTCGGGCCCGCCTTCAAGCAAAGCAGTATTTCACCGTATTGATATTTCCATCATTTTCGTCTGGTTTAACTCGCGACGTGTTTGCCGTGCGCAAACCATTCCGAAGCGACGGTGTGGGTACGCTTCGGCCGTGCCTTATTGCCTGCGGATGCGCGAGCATTCAGTGTGCGAGTGCATGCATGCAAGCATTGGTTTCACCCCTGTCAGTGCATTCTTCTTCTTCTTCTTCCTTCGCCCTATTCTTTTCATCCAATTGGACTGAGTTTGCGTCTCTATGTGTGCATGCGTGACTTCCCTGTGGCCATGCATTATCCTTCTTTTCCCGAGAATAGATTGTAGCCTTGGAATGCAGAAATAACAAAGATTTGAGGGTTTCTCTCTCTCTCTCTCTCTCTCTCTCTCTCTCTCTCTCTCTCTCTCTCTCTCTCTCTCTGTCTAATTCCCACCCCACTGGTTGATTATTGTAAGGTCGCTCCTTCAAAATTAATTCCGCCATTTCAGTTCTCTGGACTAGTTACAAAGCGATTTTAATCGTTGGCTCATTTTTTGAAACTTAGATTCTTGAATATATATATATATATATATATATATATATATATATATATATATATATATATATATATTATATATATATATATTCAGTTGTATTCCACATAGGAAAATGAAAAAAGGTATATCTCAGAAAATGCCCACAGTTTCGTCTCCAATGGACCTCTTCTTGGAGCGTTTATTAAGGAAAGAGATAAAGTTTACAGTGCATGCGGCCAAGAAAGGCCTAAAATGTTTTAAACATACAGTTACCGAAAACTAGCAGTTTGAGCTACAAACTATTCAGCAGTAAAATAACAATAAAAACAAGAATAACAGTTGAGCAAATGAAAAATACCAAAATATCTAACGAGGTAATACATCCATTTGAAACAGCATAACATACAGTACATATTAACAAGCTTATACTATATGATAGTTAATGGATAACCATTATCCAATTTGTACTGACGTTTCATGACATGTAAGATAAAAGGATCTAATTTATACAAACCAGGCGATAAATTAAAATTTTTTCCTTTGCTGTGAACAATGCAGCTGTTTCTCTATCAAATTTCTTTCAATAAAACCTGTGCTCTTAAACAAAATCTTTGACCCGAGCCAGTCAATCGGTGCATTACATAAACTACTATGTACACATAAAGCATTGCTCGTATTATTTGTTCGTATATTATTTCGTATAATACGAGCAATGCTTTATGTGTTCGTAGTAGTTTATGTAATGCACCGATTGACTGGCTCGGGTCAAAGATTTTGTTTAAGAGCACAGGTTTTATTGAAAGAAATTTGATAGAGACAGCTTGCATTGTTCACAGCAAAGGAAAAAATTTTAATTTATCGCCTGGTTTGTATAAATTAGATCCTTTTATCTTACATGTCATGAAACGTCAGTACAAATTGGATAATGTTATCCATTAACTATCATATAGTATAAGCTTGTTAATATGTACTGTATGTTATGCTGTTTCAAATGGATGTATTACCTCGTTAGATATTTTGGTATTTTTCATTTGCTCAACTGCTATTCTTGTTTTTATTGTTATTTTACTGCTGAATAGTTTGTAGCTCAAACTGCTAGTTTTCGGTAACTGTATGTTTAAAAAACATTTTAGGCCTTTCTTGGCCGCATGCACTGTAAACTTTATCTCTTTCCTTAATAAACGCTCCAAGAAGAGGTCCATTGGAGGACGAAACTGTTGGGCATTTTCTGAGATATACCTTTTTTCATTTTCCTATGTGGAATACAACTGAATTACTATATCTTCGTGCCTAAAGAAGATTACCAGTACTATATATATATATATATATACATGTATATATATATATATATATATAGATAATTATATTATATTATATTATATTATATATATCCCCGCTTGTGAAAGTGGTGTAGTGGTGGGAGGACAGGCATTCAGACCCGAATTAATTAATATTGGTCACATTACAAAAATGATGGTCGCTTATCTTTTTTTTTATGGACTTATTTGTGGACTTGCGTGTGATATACGACTTGAGACTTAACCTCATGCCTCATATAGTTTTGTTTTTTCCCGGAAAAGGTGACGATGATGGTGTGATATGGTACGAGGGACATTAAGAACAGACGATTTTATTCAGGTGCTTACCACTCATGTCCTAGGTTAGAGTCTCATGGTTTGCTACGTGCTAATTTTCTGTGTGCTTGTGTGAGTGTGTGTGTACGATATTCACTCTCATTATACTATATGATATTAGTATGTATTACATAAGTGTATATTTTTTATTTTTTATATATATTATAATATATATTATATATATATATATATATATATATGTATATATATTTATGAATTTATGTGTGTGTTTGTGAGTGTGTGTATGTATCTTGTTTGCCTTAAGCCGATCCGGTCTCGAGATGTGACCTTATTATCTTCATTATTTGAAAATGATATTTTAATTTGCATAGAGTGTTCTGTATGCGTTTTATAACAGGGAAAGTATCTTCCCTTATTGTTGTTATTATTATTATAAGATTATTATTATTAGTAAGCCTGTTAGACGGACACCGCACTGCTTTTGTCTGTCCCAAACCAAAGGAGAGCAGTGTAGTGAATGGATTGCGGGTTTGGTGGGGCGGGGGAGTGTAGCCAAAGGTTTTAAGGAAAACTGAAATTAGCAGAATTCCGTTTATTTGTTCTCGAACGCATATGCCATGAACTCGTCCATTAAAGATTATGGCCACAGGAATGAGGTGAGTCATACGGTAACGGGATTATGCTTAGGGCGTACCCTAGAAGCAGAAGGACTAGACGTCGCCCTAACACCTGAATCGAAGTGTGGGTGCAGCAGCCTGAAGGTCGGGCGCGGCTGAAGCAGCGCTCCCCGAGAGAGAATGGGGATGTTTTCCTTTATGAACAACGGGGGTGTGGGTGGCAGGGATATTGATACAGTGAGGGTTTGATGGATGCTTGAGAAGTAAGCATTTTCCGTGTTCCAGGAGTCTGGCTCGAAGGTGAGGTAACAGGAAATGACAATCGTGTTTGATGAGGAGAAAGAACAAACGGACTCGTCTGGTTTGCTTAAAACCCTGTTGGAGATCGGTAAGCACTCCAGGCGAAATAGTCGGCGTCGATGACTGCACTTGCTGTAACGCCAGTTTGTGTAAATCAGTTCCATTAATCATATTCCAGCGAACTGGAAGTCAACTTTGGTGGGAAGATCGTAAAGTAAACATTCTCTCTCTCTCTCTCTCTCTCTCTCTCTCTCTCTCTCTCTCTCTCTCTCTCTCTTGTCGAAGTTTAAGCACAGCAAAGAAATGTAGGTATCGGTTGCGATCAATAAGAGGAAAGTTGGCAGTTGGTGCGTCCCAAAAACCTTTTGCTGGTTACGGGCTGCCCACAAACAAGAGCCTGTGCTGGCATGAAGCCAGCTTAAACTAAACAATTTTTTTCATGGAAAGCGGGGAACATGCAGAGGAAAAGGGAGATGGCAGAAGATTTGGGAAAATAGAAAGTGATTCTTAACGTTGCTCGTACATTTTTAGGAAGGAAGGAAATATAATTTCCTTGTTATGGGCATGCAAATTTTGAGAGAGAAGGAAAAGAGTGGAGAGAGGAACTAATATCATGCCAGGTATGGTAATGTTAACGAACAGTCGTGAGAATGTTTGCTGGGAATTAGAATGACCTTGAGGGAACATGAGGTTGTGCTTTATTTTTGCTCTTAATAGTTTTGACTACAAAGAGCAAAACCGCTGTTTTAGTGAAATTCTGATTGATCATACCCTTGCAAAATGTGTGTATATGCATGCATATGTATATTGTAATACAATAGTATAATATGGAGATAAAAAGGCCCCTAAAACAATATTTGAACGTTTCAGCCATATTTCGAGCACTTCTTCTGTACCCCTGTTCATTGGTAAAATATGGATAGATGATGTGTTACAAGAGTTCATATACAAAGCATATGTAGGTGTGGCAGTAAGACTGCCACTTCTTAGCCAAGTCATTATTTTAGGAGTATTAAATGACTGAGGATCAGAGTATCATTCTCTAGGTCGGTAGTAGAGAAGAAAGTCATCCACCTGATATATTGCCACATTTCAGTGTAAATAAGACTTAGGGGAAAGGGTTCGCAAAAGATGATTTGCAGTTGATTGTGATCGTTGATTTTGAAAAAAACAGAAATCCAACCATGTAATTATAGATGCCAGACGTTCGTTGACGCCGACGTTACTAAGTTATTTTTTTTTTTAGATAAGGCCAAAAATAGGCCTATATAATATACATACAGATATATTATTGTTTTCAGAAATTTTAGCCAAAAGCCTTTTCACGTGTAGTATTACGTAGTCTTTGAAGACGTCTGCAAAAATTTGTTTTTGTAATCTGGAAAATAATTATTGCTTACAAAAAGGTTACCACATATTTTCTGGGAATTTATTAAAACTAGCCAAAAACCGTCCCTTGTATGACAGGGAAATATTCAGAAAATACTTCCCAGAATACTAACACATATTTTCAGTACTCCTTGGGGGTAAGGGGGGGGGACCTTGTCACTTATTTTCAAGGTAATTTTTGAAACAGTCGACCGAAAGCCCTGCCATATACTTTCTAGGAACTGTATATAAAATTTGCAAACAAAGTAAATAAATAAACAAATAATAATTAAAACTTTTTCGGAGGTCATAAAAATGTCACTCGTAACCCTTTCGCTTATTTCTGTCTCTTGAAGAATCTGCCAAAATCCTTTTCCGTTTTTATGACTTGAAAATTCTCCCCAAAATTACTACTAAATCAATTTTAAGTAATGTTTGGTAAGTTCACTCTGTAAAATAACCTCCTCTCAAAAAAATAAAAAATCCTCTATGTTCGTATTACTTTATGAAAATACCGTTCAAAAGCCCCTCGACTTATCATATGAGCTTTTGAAATGTTTACCCACAAGCACTTCGGCATGTTTTCTTATGACCTTTTGAAAACTTCTACCATAAACATTACATACATACTTTTTGAATTTATTAATATTTCTTTCTACAGTAAATCGTGGTATTTTCGTGGGACTTTTTGAAAACATCTACCATAAATAGCTTGGAAATTACTATATAGAATTGTGTTATAATTTTGGGACAGATAAATAGAAGGGCAAAGAAAAACCGGGATAATTAATAATAATTAATAATAATAATAATAATAATAATAATAATAATAATAATAATAAATGATAATGATAATAATCCCATAGAAGCAATATGGAGAGTTGTATAATTTTACTACAACACAGTCACCTCCATTAAAATCTCCATTAATATTTTTTTTGTGCTATCCCATTTTAAATCGCCCGAACCAGAATGGAGCCAAGTATTCCTTGCCGGATAAGAGAGAGAGAGAGAGAGAGAGAGAGAGAGAGAGAGAGAGAGGAGAGACGAGAGAGAGATAGAGAGAGAGAGAGGGAGAGGAGAGAGGAGAGAGAAGAGAGAGAGAGAGAGAATCCATTGGCATTTCCTCCAGGTAGGAAGGGTATGGGGAGCCATGTCTTTATTTTCCCATTTTTTCCTTCGACTGTCACTCTGCAGCCTTAGTCATCCTGTGTCATCTGTCAAACGCCATTCTCTAGAATTAGTCCGTGACAAAGTTGCTGTGTATGTTTAAAGTAAGCAAACAATGATTCATGCTTATAATTCCTCGTCGGTTGGAGCCGTGTATTAAGTGTTTATGACGTGATGGAATACTTGCTATCTGTATGTTGTTTATATAACTTCGATAAAGGTTTTACTCGCATGATTTCATCATCGTAACTGTCATAAAAAAAAAACTTTTCATTCGGAGACAAGATGACGCATAAATTTTTTAGGGTAACTGAGATAAATTGATTTAAAACAGTTATTGTTTTCAAATATTGTATGTCATGTAAACAATTTTTGAAGTATAAATATCCATGCTAGCCCGGGTTTATGATATTCAGTATGTTGAATTAGTAAAATTTATGTCCTTAATATTTCCCCATAAATATCCTCATTTCGTTTTAGTTTTCCGTAAAAGAGAACTACTTAGGTGGCTATTTGTCTGTCCGTCCGCAATTTTTGTGTTCGCCCTCGGATCTTAAAAACTATTAAAGCTAGACGGCTGCAAATTGGTATGTTGATCATCCACCCTCCAATCATCAAACATACCAAATTGCAGCCATCAGGCCTCATTAGTTTTTATTTAATTTAAGGATAAAGTTATCCTTGATCGTTTTGAGAATGTCATGCAGCATTATACGCTGTACAGAAAACCCGCTTGCGCCAAAGAAACGTTCATTATCATGCTTAAATGGCACAGAATGTGTATAAGAAATTGTAGATGTCCTCGGAAGGGTTCAGATTAGTTAGACAGAATATCTGTCTCCCTCTTCATAATTGTATTCAGGAATTATTAAATAAATAAATTAAGACAGTAACAGACTTTTAGGTGTGAAAGTAAGGAAGGTCATTTCCAATGATTTTCATAAATTGTTACAAATAGATTAAAAGTCTGGTAGAAGTTCCTAAATTTCTTACTAGCCATAAGTTCAGTTTTACACCTCACCGATGGCAGAGAGAGAGAGAGAGAGAGAGAGAGAGAGAGAGAGAGAGAGAGAGAGAGAGAGAGAGAGAGAGATGATGGCACGTGTCCCATCTTTCTCGTCACTTTAAAGTGATGCTTTATCATCGGAGTGTGCCTTCCGATAGCCTAAACCCATCTAAGCTCTTAGCTACAAACTGCACCTGTCATATAAGTTCATAAGCGCTTTATTGCCACAACTTCATAAAATCATATTTAACGTGACTCTGAAATCTTGAAAGAAAAAAATAAAAAAAACTCTCCTCGTTCTCGTTACTTATATCATATTACAAGAGAACGAAGTTTGACACACAAATCTCGTGTATATAAATACAAATAGTAGGTGGGGAAAGGAAAGGAAGGGAAGGGAAGGGGTCTATGCTGGTGGGAAGGGATGTATATAGGTTTTGGAGAGAGGAAGAGGGATCTAAAGGGGTAGAAAGGAGAGGGAAAATGGACTGAATAGATGAGAAGGCGAGTGGTCTTAGCAGGTGGGAAAATGAGGAATCCTGGCCTGTAAAATGGGGAGGGTTCCTTGATAGGAGAGGGGAAATGAAGGGGTCACGCAGCTCATGGAGGTGGATCTCTAAAGCCTCTAGTTCATGCTGATCTGTATGATTAGAGATTGACCATCGAATTCTTAAATGCATGCATACATATGGACATACATAGAGTATAGAATGAAAGGACGACGAGAGACACTTGTAAATGTGCATCCACCAGACCAGGTTTAGAGAGATTAAAAGCAAGTTTGCTCTCTGGAGCAGCAAACCAAACACACTTCTTACACAAGCGAAGTGGTGCAGGTATTTAATAACACACCTGACAGTCTTACTCCAATTAAAATTCACCTTCGAGTCACCTTCCAATCCAAAATGCTAATTAAAACACGCCTTCCAATCACAGCAACTGATAGCTTGGATGTTTTGGGTGTGTGTTTGGTGTTTGGGGGAAGGGGGGCGGGGTGGGGGCGGTTTAAGGGTGTGTGTGGGAAAATCTGGCGAGGAGAGAGTAACAGCCCCCGACAGGATTATCTTTGGAATAGCTGCGACCTGAGTCAAAACTTGTTTACTTTTCTCACGGGCTAGCGTGCTCTTGCTCGGTTTTGTTGTTTTTGTTGTGTGTGTGTATGTGTTTTCTGTATTTCTATGTGTTGCTATTTCATGGTTTTAATATTGTATTGTATACGTTGACCCTTAATTTGGTTTATCTTATGATCTCATTCATAGTGTGGTTAACTTTCATTTCATTGATGAAGATAATGACGATAGTCACTATAAAATATGTCTGGGCAGGTACGGGAACATTAGTGCTACGAGATAGTCTATCATTGTGCAATCTGTGAGTAAACATTTTGTACGTTCTAAAGAAATAAATGTAAACTTGACAGGTGCAGACGATCGCCAAAGACGCATGCGCGCGCACACATGCACATGTCCTTGACACAGAGAAGAGGAAATTTTGACTTTTTATCATTGCGTTTACGTACTTCACCGAATCTCATATACGGATCATTTATTTACCGTCGGATGAGTAACGTCGTCTGGCAGAAGGGCCAAGGGGAAGGAAATTCCAAACCTTTCGTATTTTTATTCTTGGTATTTCTTGCTCTTAAAAGAAGATGGTGAATTCTGCTGATCACCTGAACTGTTGCGTCAATGGCTGAGTCACTTGTTGATAGTAGGACGTATTTGGAGGAACCAGAACGAGTTTCTCCGAGACAGTACACAGTTCGTAGAATGTTCTCTCCTGTATGTCAAGGTCCGTGCGTGTCCGCGCGCATCTCTGGGGATCATCTGCACTTGTAGAGTTTGAGCTTCTCCCTCTAAAGCATACGAAAGGTTTATTTACATAGATCGAATCTTTGCAGAACCTTCGATTATCTTATTACAGATGAAGAAAAATTACGAGAGAGAGAGAGAGAGAGAGGAGAGAGAGAGAGAGAGAGAGAGAGAGAGAGAGAATATTTTCCATGTTAGGGTTTTTGGTAAAGATTTCCCATAGCAGAAGGGGGAGGGGGGGCGACAGTACCTAAAAATCCATTAACAGTGGTAATGAATTTAAAAAAAGAGGAAGTTCAGGACAAGATTTACATGATTGAGATGGTTCCGTAAATGCTTGTTTTACCACGAAGTAGGTTAGCTTGAAATATTTGTGTTGCAATGTATTTAATTACACTGACTCGTGTTGGAGTATGAAGGGAAATTCTTAACCTTATTCAATTTATTGACTGAGAACTAAAGCCTCTTATTAATTTAGGTTGAGCATGAACTTTTAGCTGCACTGAACATGATTATGTTGTAAAGAATTAGGCTGTGGCATAAGCTGTGTACCTTGCTTCAACTATTTGGGGTTGATATATTTTTATCGTTTTTATGAGTTGTAACAACTTTTTATAGGTATGATCCATTTGGCTCTAAGTTTGAATTTCTTATGCATTTTCTCAGTCACTTCAGCTCTTTTGGCTTTTTCCTCTTGAATAATAATAATAATAATAATAATAATAATAATAATAATAATAATAATAATAATAATAATAATATTCAAGGCTGCCGCATGACCTTCGAAAATTAGTGTCCTCGCTCAAGTCACTGAATGTGAAGACCAGTTATTAGCATTATATTGTTATGCTCATGGATCATAATGGAAAAAGCATGAAACGCCAGTAACTTCATAAACGAGTCTACACAGAAAAGTATAATCGTAATTGAAATGAGAAAAAACGTACCTCAAGCTCAACGTAACTGTGGCTGCTATAGACAGTTGAAAGGGTAGGGAGACAGGGGTCCGAAGTGAACTACTGTTGCATCGTCTTAAAAAAAGTTCCATGCGAGGTCACGATGAAGGGCAGATGGAGGTGGTTTGGACATGTTTTTCGCGCTATCCTAGGAAGAATAATGTGTAATAATTTCATCCGAGCTCCTGTGGGTATCAAAAGAGTTATATATTGTCTCAGACGTACCTGGATGACAACTAACAACCGGAGGGCTAGATACGAAAGGATATTTGTATAATTGAAAGTGCTGGGAAGGAATTAGTGACGAAATTTCACTTTATATAGGACCTTGCGTCGCACGGTATTGGAGGTGATGATAATGGATTAACACAGACATAACATACATTATATATAATACATAAATGTATGTATACATATATGTGTATGTATATTACTATATATATATATATACGATATAAATTTGTAATTTATTATATATACTATATAATCTATATAGTGTATATGTATATGTATTATATAATTTATAATATATATAAGTATATGCATGTATGCATTTACTCATGTGAGTAGGACCAACGTAAATTTAGCGTAGTGGAAATTATGCTGTGAGAAAATGGAACGCGAATTACGTGTCCCCAAAATGGAACGCGAATTACGTGTTCCCAAGTGCTGCTTATTGTCTTTCAGAGAGAGAGAGAGAGAGAGAGAGAGAATACGAAATTAACCAATTCTTCACTCGTCGTAAACAGCATAGACCCGTATAGCAGTGGGACACCTTGACTTATAAAACTGCGCTGTTGACAAGGGGAAAAGTCGAGAAGAAAAAAAATCTTAAGCTTAAGCAGTACAGTGACGCGCTCAGAGAGAGAGAGAGAGAGAGAGAGAGAGAGAGAGAGAGAGAGGCTGCGTTAGTATTAGAAGTAGCATTACACTCTCCACAAACCACCACCACCATCTCTCCATTGATGGCAAGTCTCTCGGTCGCAGAGTATCCTCAGAGGATAAACGTTTTCTCAATTACGTGGCCGAGGTGTTTATGTTGGCACCGAAGGTGGACGCTCCTAGGAAGAATCTCTCTCTCTCTCTCTCTCTCTCTCTCTCTCTCTCTCTCTCTCTCTCTCTCAATAGGATCTTTACTTTATAAAATCATAATATCTCCTGGTAAAATTAAGTAATGTTGAGTCACTTTTTCTTGTGGAGAGAGAGAGAGAGAGGAGAGAGAGAGAGAGAGAGAGAGAGAGGAGAGAATTTTTCCATTGGGTATCTGATACCGAATATTAAAGCTAATTTCCGTTGCCAACCTTTTTTAGTGGGTTTTATTCGCACTAAGGTAACGAATTTAACCATAGATGAAATCACAAGCCATGCTCTCTCTCTCTCTCTCTCTCTCTCTCTCTCTCTCTCTCTCTCTCTCTCTCTCTCAGTATAAATAATACATTTTGTGGCTATCTTAAGTATACATAAGGACCATAAAACTAGGGGTTATAGTTGAGTGTGGAAATACAATTCACTTGACTCCTAAGGAGAAAATAATTTCTGTGCAATCCATGTCAGATGTTGCGGAACTCTTGTCGTGTCACTTTCACACTGTCATGTCTGTAGACGTCTGTAGGATAGGGCACTTAAGAAAACAATGCTCTTGGTTCCAGGTTAGCCGATGTTTGTTAGTGTGTTCGTGTGTGTGTATTTGGTGTGTACTTACCTTTATCCTTTTTCCGTTTGGGAGCTTCAGATATGAAGATAATTTTAGGAATTATGACCACGTATATACTATATATATATATATATCAAGGCTCATCTTTTTGGGACCATACAGAGATGAAGATAATCTGATGAATTTTTACCCAATGATTTGGTAAACCGTTGTAATGTTCATCGATTATGTGTAAGCTTCTGTGATAAATCTCTTTGGAAGGTATTAATAGAACTTCCTGCATTGCATGACGTCATGTCCCTGACCCCAGATAAAGTCGGTGTCGGTCTAAATATGGTATCCAGAATTTATATACTTTTCGCATCTACAGTTTAAAAATGTAGATCACTGGATATTGGAGATGTCCAAAAACTACAGTTATTTTTCATATATTTTTTTCTTTAAAGATTTAATTAAGTATTCCAAACCAGTTACCCTGTAATGGTTTTATACAGATTGATGGATTCTCGTGTAATTGTAGAATCTAGGCTTTAAACATACGGGGAACCTCCTACATTTGTGGTTCTTTTTAAAGGCTTTACGGTTCCTTAGCTGCCACCCTTACCTCTTTTTTATTTTATTTATTTTCTTTTTTATTGAGAGGTGTTGGATACTTCGTTTCATGCATGCGAGACCTATCAAGGTTAAACGACCAGTTATCTTGGTAACCTCATTCATTGGCAGTGGTAATGTTCAGCAACGAGTTAATCCCTTACAGCTGCAGCCAGCCGGCTTAACAGGAATGGCTGAATGTAAGGCGTTCAGGTGTTCATGTTTTACCCCTTTGTCATTTGAAGACAGTGGGTCGAATGCCGATGATGATAAGTCCTTAGATAGTGTTCATTTCATACGGTTCCATTTCTGGATTGGCAGTTTCTCTGAGAAGTTGAATTTTCAAAAGTCACCATCAGTGACTGATACGATCTCGCATAGTCATTAATCAGTCCATTTCAAAACGCAGGCCAAGTGCCCATAGTAGCTGGAACGCCTGGTAATTCATAGGCATTTCAGTTTTCAGGACACCGCGTCTATACCCGAGACAGTGCTGGTAGAAATATTTCCTAATCCATCTGTCGATTTTCAAGTCTCGGCTTCAGTGGCTCCGGCAGCTCTGACGCCGACGATTCTTACGCATCAGAAACTGATGGTTCAGCAGCAAAAATCGTGTTTTTTAACGTCCACAGTCGCCCAGAATGTCCCTCCCGTGAGTCACTCAGAGCCCCATGGTCCAAATCTATTTAGAAGCGGAATTCTCAGCAACGGCCGTGGCATTTCCGGTGCCTTGGCAAAGTCGTGAGCTAAATACCCATACCCTAGCTGTCACGCTAAAGTTAGTGGGCAGCTTTGTTTCTGGGCCATGCCTGCGAGCTATTAATTGGAGCTAAGTCAGCAAGCCACATCTTTCCCATGCTCAAGAAAGGTGGAGATTTTAAGAAAAATGCAGTAATAATTCTTGGCAGCTGATGTTGTCTCCAGTCTCAATGAAAGTAACGTGATATGGCCATGCGTTTTTAGTTTGGCTTTAATTAAGCTTGGCTGTGTTTCTTTTTATCTATTCAGTTACTTGTTCCTAGATTGTTGTAAATGCGCTGTACTTCGCTGATATCTTGGTCCTTATTTGTCATCATTGTCAAAGTTTCTTGGACTTTCCAAGTTATCTATTACTAGATTCCTATTTTGTTGATGCTTTTATATCCTTCCTGAGAGAGAGAGAGAGAGAGAGAGAGAGAGAGAGAGAGAGAGAGAGAGAGTAATTTTCGTTGTTTATACCGTGCCATCTCCCAGGCTCCCCATTTATTGTACACCACAAATACCTTATTGTAAGAGGTGCCCTGTCGTCCTTGAAGTATAATTATGGCACATGGTGAATAGCCTTATTATTCTCCAATGTATCTTGACCATAGTTAGTGGCAAACTAACCTGCATTTATTTGCTCACTCATCTGCAGAGAATCTGAAGTATTCATTTCGTTGCTTCAAGGGATCAGAATTTCGACCTGGCTTTTCAAGCTCACAGTGACGCATGAGCTGCATTAAACAGTTGAATCTTCTACTTTTATGTTATCGGACATGGTATCGGATATTCACTTAACGTTTCTTTAGGGAAGTAGACACTATTGATCATGATCCGTCTCTCAATCCCATCTTTTCCCAAGTTGGTTGTTTTAGGCAGCCGGAAAGGGATCTGTACTGTTCTTTATTTTTAACATTTATTTCTCTTGCAGCTGTATATATTTACATGTTTACCTGCAGGGGTTTAAATCGTGTACGATATGAGAGGAAAACTACCCTAACCCTTCAATGTGTTGCCTTCGACAAAAACATCAGACCTTGCGTTGAGAGAACCTGACTTTTCTCCCCATGTGTATAAAATTCTCTGGTTTTGATTAAAATGACCTTATGACAGCACCAGCTCTTGCTTGTGGAGTAGTCCGTATTATTATTATTATTATTATTATTATTATTATTATTATTATTATTATTATTATTATTATTATTATTATTGAAATAGTTTAGCCAGACCACTAAACTGGTTAACGGCTCTCATAAAGGCTGGCCCGAAGGATTAGATTGAAATGGAGTACCAGGTCTAGGCCATAGGCCAAGCACTTGGACAAAGCGATGAACGAAATTGAAATAAGAAAAATGCAAAAAGACATATGCTTCTACATTGAAACACATTAAATAAATTTACTCACGTTTTCATTTGGATAAAAAACTTATGAGAATCAGAATACGGTATGATTTTTAAAATTCATAAATTTTTTTTTTTTTTTTTTTTTTGGCAGTCTGTAAATAACCTTTTCTTCTCGTGGGTTACTTGAAAGAATTGTTAACAATGGAGGCGACTCTCTCTCTCTCTCTCTCTCTCTCTCTCTCTCTCTCTCTCTCTCTCTCTCACACACACACACACACACACACACACTTAGGATAGAAGAATTGGCATCGCGCGCTGGGACAAACGGAGTAGTAACCACATTTTCTATTCATAGTTAGCTGAGTTAGGGGATTTGCTCGTCTCTAGTCTTGTTTAGCAAAACAACAGGAAAAGTAAAGCGCGCAGTGTTTAGAATAATGGGTCAGCTCTGTTTTTGCAAGTAATCCAACGAGATAAGCCCCTGCAATTCGTCTGATTCCGAGGCACTCAACAGAGTTCGTCTCCCTCTGTAATCTCTTGATTCGATTCCAATTGCAAATCGTAATCTTGTCAGGTAGCCGAGATATTTTGTGAAACTAAATTTTGTGAATTTGTAATTCGCATTTGTTGCGAGTCCACGCTTAAACACACACACTCTCTCTCTCTCTCTCTCTCTCTCTCTCTCTCTCTCTCTCTCTCTCTCTCTCTCTCTCACATATATCGCACGCATTCGAGTCTTGAAATAGGCAAAGAAGGGGTCTGTATAACAGTTCTCCATTGGGGGTTCAGTATACCCTTTTTCAACTGCTGTATTGAGTCGCAGCTAATGATAACGGACGCTAGTTCAGTTTTATATATAAAATTATCTTGATTGTAAAACATTGAGGCCTTCAACTAGGAAAACATCATGCCAACGGGGTAAAATCTCTCTCTCTCTCTCTCTCTCTCTCTCTCTCTCTCTCTCTCTCTCTCTCTCTCTCTCTCCATCTTAAAAACTTGTGCACTTAGCAGTTAAAAAGGATGTTTAACGAAGTTGTATGATTGACGAATTAATGTACAGTAATTATTTTTTTTTGGGGGGTGGGTTTGCTCTCGTGCATGCTATATATATATATATATATATATATATATATATATATATATATATATATATATATATATATATATATATATATACATATATATATATATATATATATACTATATATATATAATATATATATATATACCTACATACATATACATGTACAAATACAAATACATACATACATACATACATACATATACAATACACACACACACACATACATTGTGTATTGTTTTATTTGTAGCTGTAAAAACGTGAAATATATAAGTAAGCGTATGAAACAAAAGTGTATAATTACAGTGTATAATTACGAAATTATAAATGTAAGCATACTGATAATGCATGTTCCGTAAAAAATGACATATATACGAATATACGCATATATATTATGTAGTATATACACATTCAAGTACACACACATAAATATGTATGTATGTATTATACATACATTATATATTGTATTTATATATGTGTGTGTGTGTGTGTGTGTGTGTGTGTGTGTATAACAGGAATGATTTACAGGTATTAAACTTCACGCTTACAACTCATGGCAGTTTTGCATATTAATCGAAACTCTCAAACGAGACCTGAATCCAATACTCCCCAAGAAGAAATTTTAGATTCTGTCTTCTACATCAGATAGTTGATTAGGTGTTTATTTTAATTTTTTGTTTACGTGTCTGTTTGGTTAGAGCAGAGGAAGTATTAGACGTTGGAGTAGAGTGAGGAGTGTTGGTGTGGGTTGCGTATTTGGGGAACAGTACTGTGGTACTTGTGACGTAGTAGTAGAGTATTATGACCCAAAGAAATACAAGGTTAAAAAAAAAAGTGAGTAAGTATTGGGGACTTGGAGAAGAGATTAGATGTCATTCAGTTAAATGATATTCATTGAATAAACGGACATTTTGATTTCTGAAACACCAATGCAAGTAAGAAATGCCAAGTTTCAGGCTATCCTAAGCTTGAAATAGATACAGCCATGCGTATTTTTTTCTGAACATGTATTCCCTCTGCTCCCTTAGGGATGCATCCTTGAAGTGGCTCCGTTGGAAGCATTGGTATTTTGGGATGAGGTTGTCAGCCTATGCCCCATTGGCGAGGAACATTGTAGTTTAATTTTTGTTATCGTATGATCTTTTTAATCATACCATTATCAATTAGGTTACTTCTACATCCTGCATGATACTGCTTCCTGAAGCGGAAAAGTTATTGTTATGACTATTGTTGTAATCGTCAAGGCTCTCCGTCCTGGGTAAACGGCGTTAAACTATTATTATTGTACGTCGTTGCGTGCTACCTTAATTGTTGGTTAGCCATAAACTTCACCATACTGCTAATAGCAGCGTAACCTTAAATACCCCATTAAGTCTCTCTCATTAATCTAAGGAAGCTGACTGCTCTTGACAAATGGGCCGTTTGCGCCTTTATCAGGATACAGAATGGATTTGTTTATTAGCCATGATGAGGAGGGAAGAGATAAGGTCTGAGCGTGAATAATGGAGGGGAGTGTAGCGGAATGAGGGAAGAGCTGCGACCGAAATTCGTCGCCCACTTATGTAGATGATGTCGTCAAGACCAAAGTAAAGAAAGGTCAAGACCAAGACTCAAAGACCTTCTTTGGGTCTTGGTCAAGACCGTGGCTGGGACATACTACGTCGGGTCGGTTGTAGTGATAAAAGTTGTATATATAAGAAAAAAAATAATCTTGGAAAAGATTTTTTGTGGGATGGGCGTGGGGAGGGGAATGGTCGATTCACCCTACACCGACGCGATTGGTGAAGTAATATCGTAATAATTTATATATGGGGTGGGTGTGGGGGTCGGGGGTTGGTTTGTGTTATTGTGTGCGGTGACGAAGATCTGAAAAACATACATAGCCAATTTTGCAAATTTATCTTGGCGCTCTAGGGAAGGAAGTGGACTGCCAGTTCATGTGAAGGTTGTTATTATCATTATCATAGTTTGATTTTTTTCTCTCTCTCTCTTGGTCATCTTGTTTTAGCTAGTTTTGCCGTTGTAGTAACATAGGAGAAATTTTCCGAAGTCCCGCACGATTTTGCATATGGAGTCTTGTTTGTTAAGTGTTATTTCGAGTTGAATCATCACTTTACGCCCATATTGTTGGAGGAGATGTCGAAGTGCCACGTGAATTTGGAGGGCAATTGATTATTGATATTATTGTCGTTGTTATTTTTGTTTTTGAAATAGTTATCCAACTATTTTATCGCTTATAATAATAGTTAACCGATTTTCTGTCCCGGAGAGCCACCCCACCTACCCATGTTCAGCCTTGAGGTGAATTATTTATTATTATTATTATTATTATTATTATTATTATTATTATTATTATTATCCATTCAGTCTCCTTGGCCAGCTAGTGATATCCTCTAAAGCGGAGCCTCTGGCCAGGCCAAGAAATCTGATTGGCGGGGTCGTCTTACAAGCGCAAGATGCTGCATTTTTACCGGGCGCCTGTCTGACCGGCTTGAGCAGTTCGTACGTACGTTTGAATCTTCGTGACTGCTTCTGCTGCTGCTGCTGTGCCATGCTCTTGTTTAAATGCCTTCGGAGTTTTCCGGGGACTTTTTTTTTTTTTTTATTGGTACCCTTGGAGTAATACGAAGGATACTTAGTCTTTTGCTTCTTTTTTTTTCGTGATATATTTGGAGAATGAGGAATGGTACAAAAATTAGGTTAGTTTTGTGTTAGATTTTTTTTCCTGTCTTTGGAGTGTTACTTGAACTTTTTTTCTGTACAAACACTTGATTTTTTTTTATTTGTACAAGTCTTTAGGGAACGTAACGAACCATAATGCCTTTGGTACTTTTAGGATCAAAGTAATTGTGTTTGAGTACAGAAGAACGGTCGACTCTGAAATGGCACGAATTAACCTTGAAATATTTGGAATAATTTAACCTTGAATTGAATTCAGAAGAAGTTGTTCTAACACAAAACTGAAGAATGATTCCGAAGTTGAATGAGAAGGATGATTATTCGAGACGAGTTGGGAAATGATAATGCTGAAATAATTGAAAATCTGTTTCCTGAGATAAGTAGGATTATTAAACCTGACATTACAGGAATGGCTTATCTTTCAAATTTAGTCGAAGGGGGTGATACCTTATGAAATAATTAGAAACTAGTTGAGAAATAACTATAATAACCAATTTTGAGTTAGAAGGAGCGATTACCTCTCGGCAGAATTAATAGGGATGATTAACACTTGATATATGAAAACAAAGGAATGGTTATCCAAAAATTAGAAGTGAAAAACTCTATTGAGGTAAGGAAGTAAAATGAATCATTTACGTCTAACAAAGAATCAGCGGTCAGTATCATCTCCTTCAATCTTTTTTTCATAATGGGTGGGTGTGGTTAGTTTAATTTGAAACGGCCTTATGCCAGCATGGGTGTCGTTGTCTAAATGCGATTCGTAAGGGCGGTAATAAAAGGGAACAAGCGTTTTGGTGTGGGCAAGTGTTCAACAGCAAACAACGACTTGAAAATTCGTAAGACAACATCGGTACCAGCTTTATCTGTTTTTTGTTGAATGGATGTGTGAGAAATTACACATTAATTAAATTGCTTTAAGTTTTTATACCTGTACCTTTGATATATATATATATATATATATATATATATATATATATATATATATATATATATATATATATATATATATGTGTGTATATATATATATATATATATATAATATATATATATATATATATATATTATATATATTATGTATAGTATTCCACATCGTATTCATTCTGTGAATGAATATATATATATAATATATATATACCTATATATATATATATATGTATTTAGTATTGGCATATCGTATTCATTCTGTGAATGAATATATATATATACATATATATATATATATATATATATATATATATATATATATATATATATATATAGGTATGCTATTTGTTTATGTTATCCACATCGTATTCATTCTGTGAATGATTCAAATTATATGTTGTGTACAACAAGTTAACTGACGGAGATTTCATCCGTAGACATTCATTTGTTTAAATATGCGTTATTTTTAGCTAAAAATGTAAGTGGCGTCAATAACCATAATCACCGTGACTCCAGATTACGCAATTAATCCAGTCGATTAAACTTATCTTAATTTGGAATTAGATATTAGATTAAAATTATGCTTTAATGTTTATGTTGTTTGGGCTTCCATGGTAAAATAAAGAAAAAAAGCTTGAATATGTTGCTTGTTGAGTTCAGAATGAAATTGTTACATTGTGCTTCGCCGAAGTTCTGCCAGAGAGAGAGAGAGAGAGAGAGAGAGAGAGAGCGTAGGCGAGCTAGTCTTAAGCTTTAGTAATTGCGTTCTGCAATTTGATTTATACACAATATCTGGACAGGAATAAAGAAGAGAGATTGGGTGAAGGGATGGAGGGAAAAGGGGGGGAGAGATAGGAAAAGCTATAGAAGAAGAGAGAGAGAGAGAGATAGAAGAAATGAAAATCAACGCAGTAAGAAAGGGGTTGAACTCTATATTCTAATCAAGAGATAATTTTACTCCATATTTTCCCTCCTCTTTCCACTTTCTCTCTCTCTCTCTCTCTCTCTCTCTCTCTCTCTCTCTCTCTCTCTTTGTGTGTGTGTGTGTGTGTGTGTGTATGAATGGGCGACCATAGTTGTTGCAATGCCAGATTGCAAAACTCATTCAATCAGACCTCTCCCTTTCTCTTCGAATCGATGTCCATTGTTTACGATGCCAAATTGCAGAAACAAAACAATCTGTGTGCGGGAAGTGAGTTTAATTTGTCAAATCCGTAGATGAATTTCGCGCATTCTAGATGCAATCTCTCTCTCTCTCTCTCTCTCTCTCTCTCTCTCTCTCTCTCTCTCTCTCTCTCTCTCTCTCTCTCTCTCTCTCCATCCTTGTCTGCGGGGACAAGCTCTCCCCTCACACGCAGAATTATTAGCTGCATCTCTTTCTCTCCCCAACCCCCCACACCCCTCCCCCTTTTTTTTTATTTCAGTAGCGAGGGGAGAAAACGGGTGCGAGGGGATTAAGTGTGGCATCATGCACGTGGTGGAGATTTGTGTATATTTTGGGAGAGTACGAAGTTAAGGGGAAGTCCTCACTCGTGTAAAAAGAGAGAGACGAAGGAACAACTGAGGAGAGAGAGAGAGAGAGAGAGAGAGAGAGAGAGAGAGAGAGAGAGAGAGAGAGAGCAACGAAGGTCAGAGGGTGACTGAGAAAGAGATGAAACATTCGATAAGAACCGTCGGCCATGGGATACAAATGAAAAAAAGAAACTCGGCCCTGAAAAGAATTTGAGAGAGAGAGACTGTGATGTTTTAGTGACCTAGAAAATACTCGGCAGAAAAGATATAAAAGATATGAACTGATTTTAATTAAACATCTTGATTAATGGGGAAACGGCGTCAAATTATTTCTGTTGTATAACTGGACTAATAGGCGTCAGTAGCACTACTTATTAGATGGGCTTCTTGCTATGAAGTACTACCTCATATTTATTGTCTTATGTGTTTTATAGGTATTGAACTAAACGTGATTTAACTCTCTCTCTCTCTCTCTCTCTCTCTCTCTCTCTCTCTCTCTCTCTCTCTCTCTCTCTCTCAGGTTATGTGAATTATGTGAATTTTCTTAAATATAATGCATCTCGGATAACGTATTATATAGTAATTGTTCTCTCTCTCTCTCTCTCTCTCTCTCTCTCTCTCTCTCTCTCTCTCTCTCTCTCTCTCTCTCACACACACACACACACATTTTATGAGTTTCCATAATGCAGAGCATCTCGGATAAATTGTTATTATAAAATTGTTCTCTCTCCCTCTCTCTCTCTCTCTCTCTCTCACACAGATTATATATATATATATATATATATATATATATTATATATATATATATATATATATATATATAAAAGTCATATCACATGACCGTGATTCATATACATATATCGAGCTGCAAATGTCCTTTAATATCTAATTCGCTCTACCCCGGAATTAATATATTTTCATATATGTTTAACCGAGGGGGAATTTATTAAGCGATAATATAGAATTGGTCCGGCCGACAGGCGCGAACCATCGACCTCTCAATTCCAGACTGGCAGTGAAGCCTTAGCCAACACCGCCACCTGGAATTGAGAGGTCGATGGTTCGCGCCTGTCGGCCGGCAATTCTATTATCGCTTAATAAATTCCCCCTTGGTTAAACATATATGAATATATATTAATTTCGGGGTAGAGCGAATTAGATATTAAAATATATAAATATATATTATATATGTATATATATATGTATATATATATATATATATATATATATATATATATATATATGTATATATATATAATACTTTATATATATATATATATTATTTGTGTATCTTTTTAATTCTTTTTGAAGGCGCATAAAGTTTCATCGTTTGACCTGGCAACACGTAAAGGGAAAATTCCGTGGCTCTTCTCCCTTATATTAAATTGAGCAAGTGAGATAGATGCCTCTCTCCCCTTAAGTTCCGCTGATGCCTCTATTGCGAACCTTTTCACTTAAATTCTTGTATTCCCGTTGCTTCTAAATCTACGTCTGGTAGCAGAGTAGATGTAGAAGCAACAGTGGTGGATAATGCCAGAGAATTTAACATTAATTGTAAGGTTATTATGACTTGTGTTGTTGTTGGTAGGGGCGGCTTAAAATGGTATTCATTGTAGCGAGAGTTCCGGTGCCTGATAGTCTAGGTTGATTATTATAGTTGATAGCCTAATATCTCATATATATATATATATATATATATATATATATATATATATATATATATATATATATGTCTATATATATATATATATATATATATATATATTCGTGTATATGACACATGTACATGTGTATATATATACGTATGTATATATATATATTTCATTTAAGATGAAACGTTTCCGTTATTCAAGTTAGTAATTACTTAGCATTTTAGTGTATATATACGTGTATATATATTCAATTCCCAATGCGTGTCTTGTATTAATCAGTTATGAATTTGTACGAGGCTCTGGTTGTGGATCGTGGACAGTGAATAGACTTACGATTTTTGTAAAATAAATCGCTTCCGTAACAGAACCCGTGCAGTTTTGATATATTTAATGGACTGCATATAAGTCGTGAATATTTATGCTCGTCTTGAAGAGTTGCGAGAGTTAGGTAATTTTTGTTCACTCATGTTTCTCAAGCGACGGGTAATCGATTCTAGAAGTATTAATTGATCGACCTCACTGACGTTTTAAATTCCTGTATATCCACGACAGGGCAATTGGAGTATGGAAGTATGAGATGGATTGGATGATATTTTCAAGTCTTTTACTGAAACGAAAGGTGTTATATAGAGCGTGCAGGTATGTAATGGATGTTTTAATTCGTCGTAATTCCATGAGTAAGCCTTTGGAGTCTGGAGTATTTAGTGCCATCCACCAGTGTCTTCACTCATTGAATTTGTTTTATGCATAGAAGTGAATTTCCGATTTTTCCTTGGATATTAAAAACGGCTTCCTTTTAAAGTCTGTCGTCGGAAATGCTATAAAAAATAACAACACTTATCCTCTCAAACAGTGTCACTTGGTATCGATGTTGTTAAGCCAGTTGGTGTTATTCACGTACATAGGTACTATCTCTGTCACGATATTCGTCGTAATACTGTTGATGCTTTGACGAAAGTTATCTTAAATTTGGTGAGTCTTCTCTTTCTCTTGTGGTGGCGAAAGATGGTGCTTCTTAACTGAGGACGTTATTTGACATCCTGGTTTGAAAGTTAATAGGCCTAGTAAAGTACAATAATCTGTGAAGCAAAACGAAATTCGTGTCTTACCGCCATTTACAAACAGGTTCCTCTCTTATGTGTGGACATCATAATTCCCAATATTTGTCGCTCCTGGCTCTCTCTCTCTATACTCTTTTATATATTATATATATATATATATATATATATATATATATATATATATATATAATATATATATATTATATATATATATATATATACTATATATATATATATATATATATATATATATATCTATATATATATATATATATATATATATACTATATATATAATATATAAAAGAAACCTATTGACATGGCGTTGCCTGTCCGTCAGCACTTTTCTGTCCGCCCTCAAATCTTAAGAACCACTGAGGCCAGAGGACTGCAAATTGGTATGTTAATCATCCACCCTCCAATCATCAGACATACTAAATTGCATCCCTATAGCCTCAATT
>NC_087211.1:43196427-43231427 GCF_015104395.2 Macrobrachium nipponense | reverse complement strand
GAATATAAAGTCAGTGGCCGTTTTTTACAGCAGTATTTTTTTTTTTTAGACGAATTCATTTGGAAGTGTTCGTAGATAACTACAGATTGTTTGGGTCTCTCTGCATACAGGTTCCATGAGTTACTTTTATTATAATTATTGACTGTTTTATGCCTTATGGGAAGTCCGTTTCAGTTTCATCCTTTTGCCTTTCTTTATATTTGAAGATATACTAAGATTATATTCACTTTTTTTTTTTTACCTCCAGTTTCGTTGGTTGGAAATCACGTATTTTTTTTCTACTTCCATAATCCTAAATGAAAATTACTCTTTGCGTCGAATAAGCCAATCATGTGTTGTGTTACAACAAAGTTTAGTGTCACTCCTTTATTCGCTTGGTTGTGAGAACGTCTACTTATTTAAAATCCGAAAACAATAATGTTTATTGAGTTCCAAGTTGTTGTTTAGGTTTTCAGGATATGCAGAAATGAATCTTCGACTCTCGAGTTATTGCCTGGAAGCTAATGTTTCGATTGTCAGGTCTTTATGCAGAAATCAAAACTTGTATTGTAGGACCACAAGTAACTATGCAGAAGTTAGTAACTTGTATTTCAGGATCTTAAGTTTTAGTGCAGAAATAAGCAACTTATATTTCTGGTTCTCAAGTTTCTGTACGAAAATAAGCAACTTGTATTTCAGGTTCTCAATTGAATCTGTTAAGATTAAATTTATAACCCTTTCAATTAAGATTAAATTTATAACCCTTTCAATTAGTTAAAACATTGAATTATGCATTTTTCCACCTTTCTGAGTTAAACTCCGTCTTACAACTCTCATGAGAATTCTATTGCTTTGGTTTTATCAAGATAAGTGGTTCCCAACGTGGGGCGTACCAGGTGGCTAATTTGATTTCTGAAGGGGGGGGGGGGAATTCGTGAATGTTTAAACAAAGTTAATGGCCCTTTAGGCTTCCTCCACATGAATATAAGAATTATATATCCACATAAATTTAAGAATTACTCATATCACCACAGGGGTCATCAGGATTTTTGAGTTGATTATGTGGGGCACGGCCGAGAAAAAAAAAGAGGTTGGAACCACTGATCAGGAATCTACATGGCAATGAACAGAAGGAATTGAAAACCTTTGGCTCACATCTCATTCCTGTAACCCTAGCGGTAGTAGGAACAGTTTTTGTCTATATAAATAAACGAAACATATCACTGGCGGCAGTGTGGAATGGAGTGGATAGGCTTAACTGTATAAAAAAATGTATATGATTCACAGATTTTCTATGAGGCATTTACTGGGTAATTTTGTAGGTTATAAAAAAAACTGGCAGTAAATAGGGCTGGTTGTAGACGGCTCCCTTGCCTTAGCAACTACGGGAATGAGAGAAATGCCTAAGTTAACGTCCAACCGATTAAACATAATGGCTTTGAAGGACTTGATATGAAGGTTCCATATGTCAGCTGTATATGTATGTGCATATATATTTTTTTAAATATATATCTATATATCTATATATATTATAAGATATTTATATATATATATGGTATCTATTTATATATAATATAATATATATATATTATTATATATAATATTATATATATATATTATATATACACACTGAATCTCTCTCTCGTCTCTCTCTATCTCTCTCTCTGTTTCTTCTTCGTATCATTATTATTACATTATTATTATTTTTGTATTGCCATTAGAAGAACCATACAGTCAGCGACACCCCATACAAAGAGACGTATCCTTTTTTAATAATCCTGGACATTGTGTGGTTGTTATATAGTTTATGATTATATATATATTATATATATATATATTATATATATATATAATATAAACACACACACAATGTCCGTATTAAAAAAGGGATGCGTCTCTTTGTATGGGGTGTTGTCGCTGACGGTATGGTTCTTCTAATGGCAATATAAAAATAATAATAATGTAATAATAATGATACGAAGAAGAAACAGAGAGAGAGGGAGAGATTCAGTGAGAGGGTCATCTTATAACTGCACAATCACGGATGATCCCCCTTGTGCATCATAGTTCCCAAGCATTAGCTAAAAAAACTACTGGGAATTAATAAAACTCCGGAGCATATGGAGTTCTCTTGACAGGGTGAGTTGACAGAAAATACAAAAGCAGTGTATTTTATCGTTTTGTTTAGATCGTTATAGTAATTATTATTGTTATTATTAATGTTGTTATTGTGGTAGTGACTTGGAGCTATCTTGCTTCGATCAAGGTCTTATTAAGTTTAGAGGGTCGATGTTGTATATTTACATCGTCAAAGTTATAAAGGTTAAAGAGAATATATACTATGGATAATGAAAAATAACAAGAGAAGTTTAGGTTTGGTAATGTTGGATGAAGTACACAAGAATTTGTGGACAAAAACTGAATAGTCAAATGTTTGTAGAATAGTATAAAATTGTTTGAAAATGTGAAACGAGAGACGCCTTACAGTCTTATACAAGTCTAAACTCTCTCTCTCTCTCTCTCTCTCTCTCTCTCTCTCTCTCGCTCTCTCTCTCTCTCTCTTTTAGACCACATCTGAGGGACACAGGTGTTGTAATAACAGGATTTAAATCGTTTATAGCCCAGAAATTAAAAAGAAAACGAAGGAAATTGTTTGCATCAAGATGCGTTGATGGAAGTTTAGTGGAAATGGGTCTCTCTCTCTCTCTCTCTCTCTCTCTACTCTCTCCTCTCTCTCTCTCTCTCTCTCTCATGTAATTTATATATATAAGTGTGTGTGTGTGTATTCTAGTGGGTAGAACGTTCCTCATACCAGCTGGAGGTCTCTAATTCTGTTCCTGACCTGACCCTGACCAGCGGAACCCCTGAGCTGTTACCCAATGAACTCGCATTGTGCTGCCCCTGTTGGTTTGGTTCAAGAGTGAATTACGTATATAAATCTGAAGTAGAAGTTGATTGACTGAGGTAGGTTGCATTAAGATTGAGCCAAGAGGCTAGCAACCTTCCTAAAGATATACTTATAAATTGGAAAGTTAGCTAAAATTATTTTGGAGCCACCTAAAAAGACATTATACTAGTATATATATATATATATATATATATATATCTATATATATATATATATATATATATATATATATATATATATATATTATGAGAGAGAGAGAGAGAGAGAGAGAGAGAGAGAGAGAGAGAGAATACGTGTGCGCGAGCATATACACATTTCAATGGACATTCTTTATGTCAGCCACTCTATAAATTCAACATAAACGATCGTTCAGATAAAACTCTCAGCATTATCTCTCACTGGCCGTAAAGACCCTTTTACGTAATATACAGCTGATTAGGAAAAAAATCAAAGGAAGGGATTTTCATCCTTAAATCCCGAGGAAGAAAGGAGGACGTTCGTTTCGGTTTAGTTTCCGGTGTGCGAAGAGACATGTGGCGCTTTGACAAGATAGGAAGAATAGGCGCCATGTTATCAGCCAAACGACCGAAACGCCCAATTAAGCATGACACGCCCGCGGTAGTAAAAGGGGGTAATTTAGCTGCTCTTAAACAACGAATTTGACGTTCGGAGATCATAGCTAGAGCAAAAAGTAACGGCAGTTGTGGTGGAGGGTTGCATCCCTCCTAAAGTGGTTTTGCGGGCTATTAGGCGCAGCTGCGCCTGCGCGAATTTTTGTTAGCGAACATCTCTTAATCACCTGGGTGTAAATAAGACCGTTGGTAATCTCTAATGTATGGAATATTTCGGTAGATATTTTTGAAGAGCAGTTGTCATTATTGTAACGATGGTCGTTTGCGGGTTATTGCGCTCTGTTTGCGCTACATTGTGTCTGGAGTACTACAGAATCACCTGAAAAACTGCCATTGATGATTATGAACGTTTTTACTCTAGTTTTCCTACTTTTAGTTTTCCTACTTTGAGCAAGACGTTTTTTCTGGGCTTTCCTTCTTCTGCATAAGCTTTATGATGTAATAGAAGTCCCATTGTGCTATTTCCTGTAGAGATTTATGTGGACCTGGTGCTGTATCATGAAGTTTCGTGTACTACTATAATAAGCTTTTAGAAAGTTTCGTGAGAATTTCATCTGGAGATGATAAATCGGTTGATTGGCTGACTTACCCGGCGATGCAACTGAATATTGAAATGAAGACTTGGTTATAGATATTCGTATTGATTGATTGGCCGGGTGATAGGAATGGCGAAGTCACAAGAAAAATTAATGAGGAGTGATCAATTTAAATTTGGTTGCTTGATTCTCTAGTGTTACATGGAGAGTATAAGCAGTACTGGAAAAAAAAAGTCATGACACTCTCCGGGGATTGATTCCCGGGAGAGGTTTGACACATCTCGATAAACCCATTTGTGCCATTGTCCACTTAAGTAATAAATTAAACAAGGCGTGATCAGACCTCCAGCTTATTCGTGGCTCGTGCTAAAATCTTTGGTCAAATAAAGCGAAAATTAACATCAATAAGCTATATTTTATTAGAAATAATTATTCCTTACTGTTTAACATGCATATTATAATTATTTTATACATTTTCATTCTGATAATTAAATCATAAAAATCCTATCCTAAGATTTCCGTATCTTTAACTCAACGCAAAACCCTTTGTTAAGACCTTTTATTTTAGGCTTTCCAACACCCCCCCCCCCCCTCCTCTCCCAACAACAACAACAACAAAAATAGTTTGTAGGCTTACTCCCCGAGTAAGCGATAACATAGTGGATCGTCGAGAGTCGAGGTTTATATCCATACTGTAAAAAAGGTCACCGAGTTTACTATATATATATATATATATATATATATATATATATATATATATATATATATATATATATATATATATATATATATTTATACACACACACACACACATGTCCACTTCCATAATCGAGTAATTTTTTACATTATTTTTCTATCCAGGATCTTCGCGTTCAGTGAGAAAGACATCCAGACTGATCCAATTCCATTGCCTCTTCCTTGGTTCTTTAGTTTTATCTATACAAATAAATCTTCAGAATGACTGCTTGTGCACCCCGATGGGTGGAGGATATGGATTTTAAACAACACTCCTAATATGAAGTATTCTCTCTCTCTCTCTCTCTCTCTCTCTCATCTTCAATGCTCTCTTATTATATTTTATTCCCAGCTTTCTATGTTTTCATCTTGACGGCCGCCACCGCACCCCCTCTACCCACCCCTTCTCTCAGCTACCCACTATTTGTTTATTGCTATCTTATAGCCGAATTGTGGGAAGGGGGAGGGGGTGGAGGGACTAGGAAACTAGGGAGCCCACGGGGTTAGGAGAACCCAATTCAAGTAAAACTGCGCATAATGACCCATCTCATAAATCATTAAGAAGAGATGAGGAGGATACTAAAGGCCCCCACCCACCCCTCCTGTAGGCCTGCTCCTATATTCATATTCAGGAATAAGTCTCAAACTAAATCGACGCTTTTGTCTTCGGGAATAAGGACTTGATGAAAACCCGGTCAAAAATTGTGGCTCGGGTTAGGAAAACAAAAGGGGCCTTATTAAGCGGCGTTTCGAAACCTATACCAGAGTTCTGGAGTTTTTGTTTTGATTCTTCGTTCCTAAATGGGGCTGGTTAGGCTGTTGTCGTTGGAGCGGGGGTGGGGGTTGGGAGTTGGAAGACAAAGGGCAGCGGGCGTAGGGGGTAGGAAGACTGAGGGAATGGCGTGGGGTTGCAGAGTTGAAAAGGAAGGGTCACCTTACGTTGACTGAACTATGGCTGCTGTTTCTGCTGCTAATATCTAATGTCGTTCTACAAATGTTGAAGCGTTTCCAATAAACTGGCGCTCATGTTTTTATCGATTTTAGTTAAGAGAATATTGCGGTAGAAATTTGTTCCGATCTTCAGATTTCAATAATAGTTAAGATACTGAAGCCTGACGCAACGACTCAAGAAATTCTGAAATCAAAATTCCTGAAAGTAGTTCATAGAGTGATTTTTTTTTTGTGAAGGGTTGGGCAATGTCTATATATATATATATATATATATATATATATATATATATATATATATATTTATAATAATCATTCGTATCTTCACTGTTACTAATACAGCAGGTAGAAATAGTAGCAATTTTACCATGTACAAAATTTTCTAGAACAAAGTTCAGAGTTGAATAATGATAATACTACTTATAAGTAATTTCCTGATTACTGAATAGTAATAATAATGATAATAACAACAACAGCTAAGAGGAAGAATTTATAAGATAAACAGCTACTGCTATTGCTGCTGCTAGTTACTGAAGTATTGTAGCAGTAAAGAAGAACTAATATCTAGATTTTCATCAGTGTCAGCCAAAAGAAAAAAAAAAAAAGTTTCCACTCCATCGATGTAACACAGGAAGTCTTTTATTTTTAGCGGTTGAGAAATATCGACTCTGTCCCCACCTGTGTAGAATCTCTCTCTCTCTCTCTCTCTCTAGGCATTTTATTCTCGTCGAACGAGCTCCTATCTTCAATAGGGACAAAGGGAATTTATTCCCCGGATAATGGTAACTTTTTCTGACAAGGAGAAATAGTACGTTGGAATAAACTAAAACTTTTTAAAGGTCTTTTTGAGATAAGTGGGTTATTAATCTTGCCTCAGACTTTCAAGAATATTTCTATTTCGCTCCATTATACTAGAGAAACCTTAATGTTTCTCACCTCGTTCTCCACTCTCTCTCTCTCGTAAGTAGCCATCTTGCTTGGTGAGTCGTACCCGCGTGAAGTCAGATTAATCAACAGATATCACAAGTTTAACATACGACTAGAATTTGAGAAATATCTAGAAGTGTTCGTGAAACTATCGTGATAAGATTCGTGTGAAAATAGTAGGATAAAAAAAAAAAAAAAAAGCGTCTTCTAAGTTAGTTATCAAGTGTAATACCATAAAAATCAGAACAAGATGGCAGTAAGTTCCAACTGCGGGAAGAGGTGGCGTAATTTGGCGTGTCTAGCAGATTCGCAATACGATGAGGTAGCAGGAAGGGAACTGGCATTTCTCATCTATGAAATCAGCAACAGTCCTAACCAAAAAGCTACAAAAGCATTCTAGATATATTAGAAGGATATAATCCTTCAAACTGGAACAAATCTAATGAAAACATCTTGAAAATAATTGAAGAAGTTCCAAATAAAATCCAACGTGGTCAAGAGACTCATAAAGAAAATATACATAAACCAACCAATATTCCGACAAAGAAAATGAATAAGGTGAATCTTGTGAATATCCTAATTGATGCATTAGGAAAAGAATGCCAAAAGCATGCAAACTGTGTAATGGTGGATAGCATAGTCAATCCACAAACTAATCAGAAAATGTGCTGCATGCAACATTCCGACCCATCCACAGTCGTGCTGAGGTAATACAAGATTTGAGAAAAGATACAAGAATTTTTTGTTCAACATGTCTATCATGGATAGACAATGTTATTAAATCAAGATTGAATGTACAAGATAGTGAGGATGAAGAAGAATAGAGGAGGAGAAGAAGAAGAAGAAAAAGAAGAAGAGGAAAACGGAAGAGAAGAAAGAAAAATGAAATGACAGAAAAAAATAAGGAAACAAAGAACAAGATAAAAGTAGGATGCAGAGATACTCATTGATACTACATATGAGGCAATAAAGCAGCATACCTACGAAGAAAATAATTACGATATGACAACAGAAAAGCAAATCCCGAAGAGGCTCTACCCAGATCTATACAATGACGGGAAAGAGGAAAAAATAGACAAGAAAGACAAAATCTGCAACCTTTTGAAAAGAGGGAATTGCAGATTTGGAGAGGAAAGATGTTACTACAAACATCCTAAGATATGTCAAAAACTATGAAATATATGGTAAATGTGCATACTTAGATGGATATGGGGATGATTGCAGAGATCTGCATCCAAAAATATGTAAAAACCTAAAGAAGGAAAAGGATGTAAGTTCGACAAAAAATGCAAATATATGCACCCTGTAGCCATGAATCATAATCAATAAATAACCAACCAAGTAATACCAAAAGAAAAAAATCCAAAAATAAGAAAGAAACAAATAAAGAGAGAAATCAAGAATATCAGGTAAAAGAGAAAAGCAAACCACCAATGAGATATGCAGAGGCTGTCAGCAAAAAATTTCAAAGCATCAGCTCGAATTCTACTCAAGAGATAATAACTGTAATTTATTATGCAAGAGGATATTGCAGAAACGGAGAAAATTGCAGATTCAGACACAAAATGAATAATTATGATGAAGGAAGATCAAATATTATGGAAAGTTGGATTTTTTGAATGTCAGAATTTCTGGAAATGAAAAAAAAGAAAGCAACATACCAGAACAGGGAAAGAGACATGGGAAAATCCTTATTACTACCAGTATTAAATGAAGGAGAAAACACGCAAAACCATCATAGTGATGAATGCGCAGGGTTTAGTTACGAGTAACTCAAAAAGAAAAATAGAGTACTTAGAAGAACTAACCCAAAATGAAAAGAAAATAGATATAATGAATATAAGTGAAACCTGGTATTTCCAAGAGACTGGGAATGATGATCAAATAAAAGGGTTCCAAACTTATAGATAGATAGAAAAAATAGGAATCAAGGGGGAACCAATATATGGGAAAGACAAAAAACAAGGAAAAATATATGAGAAATATAGAAATCAGAATGTGAACTATAGCGGTAGAATTTGAATCTGAAAAATTGATGAACATAGTAATATATAGACCTCCTAATACTAAAGAGTTTGACTTAATAATTGAAAAATTGGATGAATATAGTAGAAATCACAAGGACTGGACTATTCTCCTATCTGGTGACTTCAACTTTCTTTCGTAGAATGGAAAGAACGAATAGGAGATTGTGGTTGTCTTATACATATAAAAAAAGAGAGTAATAGTAGTGCAGAAGATAAGAGGCAATTTGAAAAGCTATTAGATTATGCTACTAGAATACAACATTCAACAAATAAATCACCTGCCAAGAAACAACCAAGAAAGGAAAATACTTTAGACCGTAGTATTTTGTGAACGAGATGAATTATGTTAAGAAATAATAGTTTATAATGCGAATAATTTCAGACCATAATGTCATAGAATTAACAGTTCATTACAAAGCAAGTGAAAATAGAGATAAGCAAGAAATGAAAAAGTGGGAAGGATATGGAAAATACAACTTCTACAGTAAAAATATAAAATGGGTCAGAAATTAATGAAGAATTAACAAAGATTGGGATAACATTTTCGTAAGTGATGACATAAGGGTAAATACGGAGATATTATATAAAATTGAGAAAATAGTGGAAAAATATATACCGAAGAAGAAAAGTAAACATCATTCATGCATACCAAGAGACAGAAGGATCTTGTTCCAGAAAATCAGAAAGTGGAAAAAAGGTCTTGCAAAAGAAAAAAATGCATGGAAGTTATAGAACTAGTAAGATAGAAAATGCAGAACAAAAAGATTATACATTCAAAAGAAAATGAAAAACGGGACTTGGAAGAAAAAACCCTATTAAATAAATCAAGCAAAACCCCAAGCTATTATACTCATATGCGAAGAAGATGAATAAAAAAAGAAGAATAGAAATAGGCCCTCTGAGAATTGAAGGGAGATTAACGAATGAAAAAAAGGAAATTTGCAACATACTGGCAGAACGATATAAGAGAGAATTCACCCCTAGAATAATAATGAAGATAATGATATAGAAGTAAGGGATGAAAATAGTGATATTTAGCTGACATAGATATTAATGAAGCTGAATATTGTGCAGGCAATTAATAAGAAATTAAAAAATGGAGCTAAGCCTGCAGGGCCTGATGGAATTCCTTTGCTATTTTGTTAAAGAAAGTAGTTCATTCTATCGCAAAGCCCATTGCAATATTATTAAGACAAAGTGTAGATACAGGCAAGATTTATGATGAGCACAAATTAGCATATATTACCCTACTTTCAAAAGTGGATCAAGACTAGAGGCAAGTAATTATAGGCCTGTGAGTCTAACATCACATATTATGAAAGTGTATGAAAGGGTAATGAAGAAAAATATTATGAAACATTTAATAAAAAATAATTTGTTAATAAAGGACAACATGGTTTCGTGACCGGAAAAAGTACACAAACCCAACTGTTAGTCCACCGTGAGAACATATTCAAAAATATGAAAAGCGGAAATGAAACAGATGTGGTTTATTTAGACTTTGCAAAAGCTTTTGATAAAGTAGACCATAATATATTAGCGAAGAAAATTAGAAAACACAATATCGTGGATAAAGTAGGAAGATGGTTAAAAGAATTTTTTACACAACAGAAAACAGATAGTTATTGCAAACGACGAGAAATCGGATGAAGTCAAGGTAATATCCGGTGTGCCGCAAGGTACGGTGTTAGCTGCAATACTGTTTGTTTTATTATGATTGAAGACATAGACAATAATGTGAAGGATTCGGTAGTGAGTAGTTTCGCAGATGGCACAAGAATAAGTAGAGAAATTACTTGTGATGAAGATAGGAATGCTCTACAAAGAGACCTTAACAAAGTATATTGATTGGGCAGAGGTAAAACTAGGATGGTATTTAACTCTGATAAATTTGAATCAATAAATTATGGAGACAGAGAAAGAAAGCTATATGCATATAAGGGACCTAATAATGAGACCATCACAAATAAGGAGCAGTTAAAGACCTTGGTGTGATGATGAATAGAAACATGTTTATGCATGATCAAATAGCACTTCTGTGCAAATGTAAGCAAAAATGGGAATTGTTGTTACGGCACTTCAAAACAAGAAAAGCTGAAACACATGATTATGCTTTATAACACATATGTTCGTAGTCCACTTAAATAATTGCAATTATATTGGTACCCACACTAATCAAAGGATATTGCACAATAGAAGTGTACAAAGGTCCTTTACAGCTAGAAATAGAAGAAGTTAAGGACCTAGACTCTGGGACAGACTACAATTCTTAAAATTAAATATAGTCCTAGACAAGGAGAAGAGAACGCTACTGATAAAGTCAGCAGGGCATGGAAACCGATAGAGGAATAGCAGAAAATATCATGGAACTAAAAATATCAGAAAAGAGCAAGCCGAGGTAGATTAAATAGTGCCAAAACTATACCAAGGAAAAAATAAGGAAAGCACACAGGACATTAATCCACTACGCACCAGCATCGATAATGCAGCGTCTAGTCAATGATCGTTCCAGCTCATCTGAGACACTATATCAGGAGTGCGCCGTAGATGTGTTGAAGATAAGCTCGACAAATATCTAACTGCATCCCAGACCATCCAAGATTGGAAGATGGCAAAATATAACAGGGAAGATGTACTAGCAACTCTCTGGTAAGACATTAGGGTGCTCACACTGAGGAACCTGGGGCACCCCAACAAGATGTAAGGTCTGTAAGGTAAGGTCTCTCATCTCTCTCTCATCTCGTCTCTCTCGTCTCTCTCTCTCTCTCGAGATGAGGTATTTCTCTATTGAGACAAATCAGAGAAAGGAGATAGCTGTAGATGCAGTATAAGAGAACGAGGCGTGAATGGAGTGTGGAATAGTGGAGAGAAACTGCAGAGGCTAGTCAAGGAGTATATAAGAGAGGAAGGGAGCAAACAAGAGGGGAAATTTGGTGTATGAAGCAGTAAGTGTTGTTGAATGTACATGCAGATGAAACCCCCCTTTTTCCCACTGGAACCTTTTCAAAGGAATGATTGAAACATTGGGGTTTGGATGTACTATGGGATAATGTCACAGGCTGCAACCCTTGTGTGATACTATGCAGTTGTAAGTTTCGAAAAAGGGACTACTAGGACCAGTGGTTCTTAACAACCTGGGGGGCGAGTTCCCTTAGGGGGGCGTCAACAATTTCCAGGGGAGGTGCGAGCCCTGGGGAAAATGGAAAAAAAATTCTCTAATTCGTTATTTTCTTAACAAGAGTGAGGAACTAACATTTCAAAAGTTTATAAAAAAAATGCAAAAGTATTTCCTTATAACGTGACATTCCTAGAGCCCAGTACTCTAGTTAGGCTCCATGGGCTGACCATGTTTTGTAATTATTGGCCTCCCTTCCTATCTCTCGAAACCCCTTCTCTTTCTATTTTTTTTTTCCTTTAAATCTGGGAAGGAATTTTACTCATAGATGCAAGGTGGCCGTGAAAGAAAGGACCAACTCTTAGAGGGGGCGTGGTCATAAAAAGGTTAAGAACCACTGATTCACTGTTATTACTTTTCCCACTCGTAGGCTTAAACTCAACGAGTTCAACACTGTTAATTTTAACTCTTTTTGATCTCTCTCTTTTGTAAGAACTATTTCATCTATGTTGCAGAGAGTTCGCTGCCGATATCCTTTTAGAAGGCCAGTCTTGAAAAAGATATATTGAGATTTGCGCTCTCTTCCGTAGATTTATATTTGTTTATTATTTAGATCTTCAATTTGTGTTGTGATGAATAGTTATGATCAGTATTTATCTCCTTCAGTGAATATGACGCGACAAGGGTTTTTTGTATTTGCAAAGTTGTTCTAAATTGTTAAATTACGTGAAGATTGGGGTACGGACCAAGATTTTTAACGGGAGCAGCAACGGCAGCAGAGTGAGTAAGATTGTGGGATGACCAGAAGTCTTATCAGTAAGAACTGAATAGACAACTAGTTTGAGAGTTAGCAGAAAAGCAGCAGAGTGAGAAATGCTGAAAAACAGCAGCGGAGTGAACAACAAAGCAGAATAGTGAACATTAGAGCAGTAAACGGAAAAGAGCAGTCGAGAGAACAGAATTCTAGCAACGTGTCTGGAAGAACATCCGAAATGGGAACGGAAGAGCTAGAGCAACATGAAAAGGGAACTTAACAGCACAAAGAACAGCGGTAGAAGCTGAAGACCATCATAGGTGAATCCAGCTGAGTGATTATGAAGGTCATGAGAGCGAAGTGAACGCCAGCAGAGTGAACATGAGAGCAGCAAAACGAGATTACTCCTGAAGCGGCTGGCAAAATTGACAGTGAACAGAACACCAGAAGAAGGCGAGACAACATCAGAGCTTTCCAAGGCCAGCAAAGTGAACGGAAGATCAGCAGAATAAAATAAAGACTAGCAGATCTTCACGAAACCAGCAAAATCAGTAGCAGCAAAACCGTAGAATACGATCACTAGCATAGAACGTAATCGGAAAGAGACCACTATCAGAGGTTCTCGAGACCAGCAGAGTGCTTGTAAGGTTAAAAGAAGTAATGAACCAATAGTAAAGTGAACAGAAGACCAGCGAATGAAAGGACAACCAGCATAGGTTCAAAAACAGACTAGCAGAGTGAACACAAGAGTAGCAGAGGGAAAAGAACAGAAGTTTGGCCTTGCAGCGATTGGTTAATTAGGCAAAAGAAGAAGAACACGGGAAGCAAGCATTTGAGATAAATGAGTTTCTGCCTGCCAGCTCTCTTCGGCCACGTGTTGGAGAAATACGATCTTATATTTTTTTTCCTACAAGAATGAGGAGGATAGCGCAAGATCTGCTAATTCTTTCTTTTATATTTTGTATTTTTCCTCTTCTTTGCTTTATCTCCCTTTTTTCACACGTGTGCAGCTAGGTCTGTGGAAATTTACTGGTCAAGTCTAGACCCTTTTTGCTTTGCACAAAAGAATTTATTCTTTGATAATAATAATAATAAATAATAATAGTTATTATTTTTTTTTTCTTGTATATCGCAGTTACCCTATTCAACTGGATGTGTGTGTGTGGTGGTGTGTGTGTTTTTTTTTTTTTTTTTTTTGTAGTGTGGGGTTCCGTTGCCTCCTGCCTCCTTAGGAGTCCACAACTTTTCACAGTGTGTGCTGTCTAGGAGCCACTCTTCTGCATAGTCCTGGAGCTACATTGGCATCTTTCTCTTATACTTGGGCGTCCCATGGCATTGCGACATCTATGAGTGATACACATTATTATTATTATTATTGTCATTATTTATGGGGACGCTGTTGTGGTACTTGTAATACTGTTTTGCGCAATTATGTCATTTAAGCATTCCAAATAGCCTTGAAAATAGACCTATTCTGCTCAGTATGGATTTTGGCACAAAGAGCAGCATGTTACATCTTATGAATATGATAGATTTAAATGAATTTATTCTCATCGACAATATACCTATTTGAATATTTACCATGAGCTTTTTCTAAGCCCTTAATACACCTTGTGCGTTTCTTGCCTCTGGTCTCATCCCTAAAATAATATAATTAGCTTGCGAGGACTTTCATGAATATGTACATCACTCACTTCAGCCTTCGTGGTGAAATTCTTTTATACAATAACCAGTGTCTATGGCCGTTGCCGCATATATTAACTGATTGCCTTTATTCTAACAAGGCCTTGGTCAGCAGCCTTGCCTACTCGGCCGCACGCTGAAGTAGTAGTATGCTACGAAGTGGGGTGAAATAAGGCAGGCGTATTTAGACAGCATTGTTGGAGAAGGAAATTGAGATAAAAGTCATGTGAGATATATGTATCACGAGCTTGGTGGGGCACGCTACGCTGCGCTGGAACCCGGTGCTGCCTGTCATGTTTCCCCTACCCTCTCAATCCTCTACCTACCCCACCCACCCAGGGCGGACAAACAGGTTTGCAGGGTAAGCGTGGATGTATCATGTCTCCTATGGATCCCGCCCAGGACTGACAAACAAGAAAGATCCACTCAGATTTTATTGTTATAGATTGTTGCTCCTTGAGACATGTTAGGCTGGCAGAAGAGGCTGAATGTCACAGTGACCCACTCATTACCTGTCCTGATTCGCCTTGCCCCTGAAGGTGGCGCCTGTACCTTAAGATCGACTTGATAACCAGTGGCAGCTCCCTACCCTTTCCCCATAGATCTTACCTAGCATGCGAGTCCAAAGCTTCTTGCGTGATGGTCGTTGGTTTGGAAGAGGAGGTAATCGCAGCCATTCGATCCTACTGAGGCGATCAAGTTGCGTGGGCATCATGAGCAGTAATGCCTATTGGTAACCTTTAATTTGATTTCTTTTTCATGCACTAACCATGGACTGCAATGAAGGTGGTGATGATAATAGTAATAATAATAATAATGATAATCCACAATTATATAGTGAGGTACATAATTATATAATTATGGAATTTTATTACACAAGCTGTTTTCCACGAGATTGCTAATTTCTTTATAATAATAATAGTAATAATAATAATAATAACAAGGATTGATCCGACCTCCTACTTACTCGAGATGCGTGCAAGATTTTCCCCTCACGCATAAGTAGTAAACATTATGTTCCTAACTTTTAACGTAAATTAAAACATGCTAAAATCTACGGTGAAGTAATGCCTTGTTTCACCAACGAAAATTAAAGTAAAGACGCTATATTTTATTAGAAATAATTTTTCTGTACTGTTTTACATGCTCATTACTTTTTTTTTTTTGTTTACATAGATTCATTATAATAGATAAATCATAGGATATTAGGATATATCCTAATAGATAAATCATATATATCCTATCTTAAAATTCCGGTATCTTTAACTCGACGCGAAACTCCTTTGTCAGACCTTTTTAAGCTCTTTCATTAACCCCCCCCCCCCCCCTCCACACACACACACACACACACACAAGAACAACAACAGCAGCAGCAAAGTAGTTTGCAGGTGTACTCCCCGAGTAACCTATATAAACATAATAATGATGATAATAAGCGGGATCGTTGCTTATGGAGTGTGGTGAAGATATACTCGTATAATTATATTTCGAGCAAGCATTTCTGGTAAATCGTCGCCCTCAAAGAAATATAAAAATTTCGGCAAAATTTTGTATATGCGTGTGTGTGTGTGTGTGTGCTCTTAAAACATTGATAATTGAACTGGTGGACAGTTGGAAGTTTCTGATCTAGTGTTGAGAATTCACCTAAGGTATTTAGACGAATAAAAAATGGCGAAGCAATGCATACAGTGATTTCTCCAGATCCGATTACAACTTTGCTTTTTGGTTGATGTGCAACTTCAGTGCTGTAGATCACTCACTGGTTTTATTGTGATTTTAATTTCGAAGCTGGATCACCAAATTTGTATTGGTTATTTCAGTATAAAATCTTGGGGAAAGAGGGGGATATTAATATGATCGTGAAGAAACACGATTCTAACTGCTTTCAAAATGAATATGTAGAATGTTTGAGTCAGAGTTGCCACCAGTTTTATTTAATATATATATTGGAATGCAATAATATCTAAGATTTTATATTGCACATTTGCTTCAGCAGCTTATCGTCTTGCAGGAAGAGGAGAGGGATAAGAAGTCGATGGGTGGGTTGGTGGGGGGAGTAGGCGTAAGAGTAGGAGGAATGACATGGTAACATGAGCTCATCAACCATAGAATTCATTTATAACCATGATGGAGTTGACTCCAACTAGAGACGGTCACCGCAGCCAAGCGTTCTTAAGCCCCAGCCAACAATGTATATAATTTGGCACGAGGTACTGATTTTTTTTATATATATTCTCGTCCCATACCCCCAACCCCCCATCCTCGTCCACCTACGTAACTAACCCCCCACAAACCCCTCTCCTCTGCCCCTCCTTCCTCTTTTTTTTTTCTATTTTTGTTCTTTTATAATTCTGACTCCAATCTGTTTGTAACTGGAGGCGTGTTTTGAGGGAAGGTTATTGGGCGTGACGAAGAGGTAGTTTTTTTTCTCCTCCGTTTTTATTCGAATGACGTGTCAACGCTGTATGGGGCTGAGGGGAGTTATTGTATTTTGTGAGGCTAACTTTCGTACTTTCTCCTCTCGTCTCTTTTTACATTTCGTGTGTTTATTTGGTGGGATTGTTTTCCTCCCGCTCTTAGTGTTCGTCTGTCAGCTCCGACTTGACAGATAGATGATTATGCAACGAAACACTCTCGACACCGCACCGAAAAATAAACAGAGGCGATCGTGATTATATGTCTTTTTAGTTCTAACCACATCAGGAATATATACGTCGTGAAAATTTGCTGCTGAAGACGTGTTATTTGTTCTTGGGGGGAAAATACCTTGTAGATCATCGTTATCTTGAAAGCAAACTGACATTCTAAAATTACCTAAACGTCTTCGTTCCAAGGTCAGATCGCGGTGCCACAAGGGGTGCCTTTGCACAGTTGGCACTCTTGATTTTAAGTAAATGAAGTATTGACTAAATTTCATCTGAAACTGACTTCAGCAGTGCTTAGGAATAATTTTTTTTGAAATTTTAACACACACACACACACACACACACACACACACACACACACATATATATATATATATATATATATATATATATATATATATATACATATATATATATATATATATATATATATATATATATATATATATATATATATATATTATATATATTATATACGAGCGCCTCAGTGGCGTGGTGGGTTTGGTGTATGCTCACCTCGGTGGTCGCGGGTTCGATTCTCGGCCATTCCATTAAGGAGTGAGAGATGTGTATCTGGTGATAGAAGTTCACTCTCGACGTGGGTCGTAAGTCACGTAAAGCCGTTGGTCCCGTTGCTGAATAACCACTGGTTCCACGCAACGTAAAAACACCATACAAACAAACAAACAAACAAACATATATATTATATTATATATATATATATATATATATATATATATATATATATATATATATATCCATTCATTTAAGGAGGAATGGTCTGATGTTATTTAATGACAAGAGGGAATTTTATTATGGACCACGTAGAGCGCATGTGGTTATTTTGCATACATTTATAATAGTGTTGTTTATTGTATATGAAATGAACTATTGTATGCGAAATTATTTTATATATATATATATATATATATATATACATATATATATATATATATATATATATATATATATATATATATATATATATATATTTCAGTGTTTGGATAAAAGATATCGTAATCCATGTGTGCCCATTTTCGGCCTACATTGTTAATCATTCCCACTCACGCCAGACTCGTAGGATTTGTTGCAAAATGCTGTTTTGGGATAAGGTTGTCAACCCCCATGCCCATGCCTTTAAAAGGGCACGGGACTTAGGAACCGGAACCGACGATATCTTGGGTTGAGACGACCTTGGGTTAAATTATGGTAACCCACCAAAGTACTGACCGGAACCACTGTGTCACTTAATTAGTCCTTTCAATTAATGAGCACTCAAGTTTGATTTGTTATACTGGAAAACCGACTATGGACTGAGCGTGTTATTACAGAAATACTGATAATCAAGGTCTAGAGAATCCAATGTTGATGATAATGAGGTATTTTCCTGTCAGTGGTGTGAAATTTCACTTGATTTCAGAAAAGAATAAGAATCTCGATTTCCTAGTCGTAAGACTATCCTAAAAAGACGGCGTTCTTTTATTTTTCATTTTGATTAGTATCTGCTGATTCATACATATTCCTGAGCCAGAATAGAGCGCTGATGCAGCTCCGACTGTCACTGATGACTCCTTGATATCAGTGACTCAATCCAACAGCAATAGCAAGCGTAGAGAAAGAGATTTTCTCTTTGCTCTCTGTGCCTTCGTCCCTTTTGTGAGAGAGAGAGAGAGAGAGAGAGAGAGAGAGAGAGAGAGAAAGAGAGAGAGAGAGAGAGAGAGACCCCTTCTGCTTTCTAAGGCCCACCTCTTCCATTGACTGAGAGAGAGGGTGTCTCCCCCATTATTTCTTTGCCTTCCTACTTTCCTTGCGAGAGAAAGCAAGCGAGAGACGCGGAGGGTGAGAAAGGATGTGACCCATCAGCTTCTTATGCCCGGAAATGGATTTGAATTTGTAAATATAATGAATGTTTCGTATTTTCCCTCTACACGCACAAGACTTTTCAGATTCCTCAACTTTTCACCAGAATGTTCAAGAGGAATCTTGGCTCATTATTCAGACTCTGACACATACTATTTCCATTCCTATTGGCCAGAAATAGTTTTCCATACAAGGGGATTTGCCACTGTAGAAGTCTCTAGGAACGCATCTGTCATGGCATAGGATAAATTTCCTACTCTCTCTCTCTCTCCCCTGGCGAGGCTTTCACAATATTCATGTACATATGATTTTTTTTTCCCAAAGACACGGAGTGGTGTTTTTTTATTTATTTTTTTATTAGAATATTTCTTCATATACTAAAGTATTACCCTTCTGTAAATGGCGTTTGGCCTGCCTCATCGATCACCCGTTGAAGTAGCAAATAGTTTCCATCATGATTACGTTTGTTGATCGGAAGATTAGCTGCATAGGGTGCTGTTAATAGATTATTGAAACCTGCTTTATGGAGTGAAGTGTATATATATATCATATATATACATACATGCATACACACACACACACACACACACACACACACACACACACACACACACACACACACACAGAGCAAATTCTCTATCTCCCTTACAGCACAACTCCCGCTACGTTTTGTGGAGCAGGAATGCGACAACTCGACCAATTAAATCTGATGTATTCTCCCATAGTTTTAATTTGCTTGTCAGTAGTATTCTGTATTGCCTAGAATTTGCATTTTCACATAACATTCATCCCATCTTTTTCTCAAACTCATTACAACTGGCTTCGTATGTCCATTATGTTGTATCGTCAGGTGCTTTATTCCTCATTATTTTTATAATTCATGTTTTGACATTTTTTTTTAACCAAACCAGTAATTTTGTCGTATGCTATGCACTCTCACGCTATCTACAGTTCCGTTGACCCGGTAGGGGGTTAGTGCTGTCAGTGCACCTTACTTGGTGCTCTGTAGGCATCACTTCAGCCCCTAAATACGACCTCTTTCATTCCTTTTACTGTAACGCCGTTCATATTTTCTTTCTTCCATTGTACTTTCGACCGTCTCCCAACAATTGTTTCTAGGCGCAACTGCGATATTTTCCTCCTGTAAGGCTACTCCTTCACCTGGTGTCAGTTTCCCTTCCAGCGCCGAATGACCTCATAGACCCCAGCGCTTGGCCTCTGACCTGATTTTTATATTTTGTTCTAATCTGCAGTTCCGTCGTTGTGCTCAAGGGGCAGGAGCATGTTCTGACATAAGGCTAGCTAAACCTAAAACGCTAAATTCCGAAACGAATCCCATCGGATTATAATCCTAAAGAAACTAATGTTTAAAAATCCTTTCCCAGCACTTTTAATTATTCTTTCGTGCTTTGCACGTCAAGTAACGTAAGATCTGCATACCATAAGGCTTTCCTTGTCCTGATGAGAACTGGTATTTTTATGCTGTCGTCGTTATTATGATGATAGATTTCTGCCTCACATCAGTGTTGGAGCCAAGGCCTCAGGTTCAGGGGAGAGACGAATATGCATTCAACCATACTACAAAACTAATCATATTATTGTAAATGATAGGTATTTATGCATTTTGATCCTGGAATTAGAAGTTTTATGCATATGAAGTTGACGAATAAATACCATATTTATACGATTATTATTATTATTATTATTATTATTATTATTTATATTATTATTATTATTATTATTATTATTGTAGTAGTAGTAGTAGTAGTAGTAGTAGTAGTAGTAGTAGTAGTAGTAGTAGTAGTAGATTTAATTATTATTATTATTATTATTATTATTATTATTATTATTATTATTATTATTATTATTATTATTATTATTATTGTAGGGAAAAAACTCTATCCCGAGAGTATATATAATGAAGATGAACCCAGGGAAGGGTTCGAAAGCTTTCTGTTAAGTCTTCAAAATTATACACAGACTTTTTACATTTTGTATTATTGTGGACCCTTTAGAATTATTATTTTATTATTGATTATTTTAATTAATTATTATTATTATTATTATGTTTATTATTATTAATTATTTTATTATTATTACTTATTATTATTCATTATTATTATTATTATTATTATTATTAATTTAACATGGATCCCCACTGTGATGTCAACGTATATTTCTGTATTATAAAAACAGGGCTGGGTGAAGCCACTGAGGGTGGAAGGACAAAGCTGAAAAAAAAGAGCATCTTTGATCTTCCGGGCCTAGCAATGAGCTAAATCGATTTGAAATGCATAAAACATTACGATCCTCGTATTTGCTGTATATTTTGCTTATGCTTTATGAGGAATTTGACGTACGTAAAGACTTATGGGTAATAATATTGATATCGATCAAGGTGGTCATGTTTTTGGTGTTCGTTGTTCCTCTCTGTGTTTGCAAGAAGGATTATTACGCAATTTTGTGATTGGCAGTAAATGATTAGATTTTGGGGGAGAGATCGGTATTTGACTTCAGCTGACACCTTAGGTACCTTTAGAGGGTGGACTGACTGGTCAGCCTCAGTGGAGGTTTGTTATTCTCAAAAGCTCTTGCTTTAGGTGTTATCACTAGGTTTGTTAATATAAAAATTAATAATAATAATAATAATAAATAATAGTTATTATTATTTTAGTAGTATTATTGTTTGAGGATGGTGTTATTGTAGTATTATTGTAGTTATTGTTGTCTGTTGATGTGGCTCGAAAATAGCATTTTCGATTTTTCACTAAAATTATCTTTTATTACCGAAAAGGAGATTGTTGTTATTTTGCAGTGCTATTAGCGCCCCTTCAATTTTCCATTATTAATATAAAAATGGGATTTTTTGTTATTTTGCTGGCGGGCTTTTTTGCCCCATGAAGGGAAGGGGGAAAGGGGGAGGAGGGGGGTGTGGGTAAGAGGGTGGCGGGGGCGTCCAGGCATCGAGATGGAATAGCAAAGCTTTTAACAGATCAGCTTTTAGGAAAATAATTTTTGGGATTCATTAGTTCGGGAGGGCAGCAGCTTGTTTACTTCCCCTTTTTTTTCCGAATTTGTTTTTTCACGTGGTTAAGTCATTATCGATTGACTCAGACTTAGGAAACAGGTATGAATAGGTGTCTGTTAATCAAAATATACCATTAACAAAATGCAGTATAATGTTGTGAATCACGTTTCAGAAGTATGGACCAACTATAAAATGTCGGGAAAAATGGATATCAATATACAGTGATTATTAATCATTAAACACACGCGAAGCTTTTGTAATTATCCGAATAATTAATGCACGAAAACGATGAGAATCATCTATAATTATTATACATTATCTCAAACGTGCAAAGAAACTATCATAATGTATAGAATATTTGAAAGGTGTAAGTCAGTTTTTTCAAGCATTCGAACCAGACATAATAGTTACTGATTATTCATGATAAACGAACGAAAGATAGTTTTGTTTGACATTACAAACTTGCTAAATAAGCCATTTTATTTTTATTAGATCAAACCAGTCCTGGCATTGTCGTTGTATACCGGAATCTCTTATTAATTTATTAAAAAGCTTGATTGTTATGATATTTTTTCTCTTTAAATCTTCAACTAAAAACCGTTCTGAAAGAAGTTGGCAGAGTACGAGTATAAACCCACGATGGCCACAAAGGAAAATTAACTTGCAGAGAGAGAAAAAAGTTATAGGGAAGGTGGTAAGTGAATAAAGATGAGAGAAAAAAGTTAAAGGGAAGGTGGTAAGTGAATAAAGATGAGGAAATAGAAAGTAAGATCCGATACACCGAAATTCAGGTGCCGCCAACAGAAAGCAAAAATAAGTTTTCTCCTCTTCTTTAACATTTGGAGGTCAGAAGATTCCACAACTGCATCAAGTAGTATGAAACCTGATATTACAAAACGGCACACTGTGTTAGCAGCAGCAGCAGCCTGCCTATTGTTGCGAGCGAAAACAGCTAGGTCAGGTAAAGAGGAGTGCAGAGGATGTTTGTTGCTGTAGCTTATTTTAAGCAACAAACATAGTGAAGTCACTTGACGTCCATGCCACAAATCAACACTAAGGGTCGGAAAAATAAACTTAGACTGATGACATAGCTCTGTCAAAGAGTTTGGGATGAGTGTCAGCACCGGAAGACCACACTCCAAATACGGAAGAAGAGAATATAATAATAATAAGTCATCACGAAGCATTGTTGCTTCAATTCTTCTAATATATATTGGAATTGTTTTTTTACAATCGTCAATTGTTGTTGATGTGTGTAGGTGAGGAACATTTACTACTTGGTAAAAGTAAATGATTCAGCTAGCTAAAGATAGTTAATATTATAAAGGACATTTGACAAGAATGTCAGCCAAGTATATATTGGTCGAGGTAATAGAAGAAAAACGGAATAAACAAAGCTGGTTCATTTGTTGTTGCTGACCACCTTCGTCAATTTCGGGCACCCTGGGTCTCTTTACTTCCCAAATACCTGCACCTTGGCAATTAACTAATTGGTCCCTTCAAGAAGCTTCGCCGGAGGAACTTCAGGAACTTGATGCGGTGAATCTGTTTCAAGGACGTCCTTTCAAGGTCGTTCTTTTCCAAGACAAAGTTTTGATTTATTGGTTTTCAGCCAAGATCTGCGAAGTCGAACAATTTTAAAAGGGCTGTTATCCCAGATTTATGTGTGTGGGTAAAATAGGTAACACACTGGAGGTATAATAACGTCCCATAATATATATATATATATATATATATATATATATATATATATATATATATATATATATATATATATTATACATATACATACGCGCATGGTTATGATCTATTTGTTTCGTATGGGCCTCGTTGCCAATACAGCATTTTTTTTTACGGAGTTACAACCTCTAACAATGTGCAGAGGTGATTAAATTAGTAATGGAAGTGTGACCAAAAAATAACACGAATTTGTCCTGATTTTAAAGCGAAAGAAACAACTATAATGAAACATTTGCACAAAGATATTTCCTAAAGTAATAACGAATTTCCACCTCCACCCATTGCTGTTACTATTTAATATGCGTACATTTGTTATATTGACTCGTTTACTCATGCATTGTTAAAATATATATATTATTTATGCACGCATATAGTACATGTATATGTATGTATGTGTACAAACATACACACACCTATATATATACACATATATAAAAAAAAAGTCAGATCACTCAAGCATTATAATACACCACACTAAAACTACAAAAAACATGGTTATAAGAAATAACAACAGGTAACAGTTATAAAAATCGACTTCTGTGCCCTGTGAAAGAAACGAATATCATGAAGCCTAAATTCAACTGAAGAGCAGAGGATGAAATTCCTCTCGTGAATTAAAATGCAGAGGTGAATTCACTATTCAGAAAGGCAGAAGACCCAAAGGAAGGAGCTGTCGCTTGTGGGCGAGACGACGACGACAGAAAAAAAAAAAAAACAAAAAAAAAAAGTGGGAGGTCTTCGAGTGGTGGGCGGCTGGCGTGAGTGGGAAGTTGAAAGGTGAAAAGGGTTTTATGTCACTCGAGTGGAAAGATGTAGGAAGATATTTGGGGGGAAAAGCGGAATGGGCCACCTAGAAAATCTCGCTTTTGTTCGAAGGTCACCCTTGGTTTTGGAAGCTGGCCCATTATGCACGAGAGAGAGAGAGAGAGAGAGAGAGAGAGAGAGAGAGAGAGAGAGAGAGAGAGAGAGGGGGGGGGGGCACGTACATTAGCATGCATGCATCATGGTTTTGTTTATGCATGTATGTATGTGTATGTGTGTGTGTGTGTGTGTGTGTTGTCTATATATATATAATATATATATATATATATATATATATATATATATATATATATATATATATATTGTAATGTAATGTAGACACGAAGTCTGTTTGAATATAATTGCATGCGCATACATTCCTTCAAATCGTATGCATTTATGTACAAGCATTTACAGGTCTGTCTTTATATGATACATCTTCATGTCTGTTAGTCATTGGGGGATATGATACTCAAGTTTTTATCTTTGCCTTCCGAGATTGGAGTGTGATTAGATGACATAGTAACGAAATGCTGATGTCACGGATGATGTAGGAATGGTACATCCCTATGTTAAATATTTTCAAATAAAAATTATAATGATAAGTTGCGGTAATGTGTCTGTGAAAATGTAAGGGATCGAATACTTTTATAAGCAAGAAGATCTAATGGTACTTTAAGCAAAGTACTACAATCCCAAGACTGCGAAGTCTCGTGTAAACAAACCATCTCTGTAAAATAGAACGTAAGAAGTTGAAACGATTCAACCAAACAACTAGGGTATGATCAATCTACAGTTTGATTACGAAAGGAAGAATTGCATAGTTGCTTTTCAAACTGAGGCATTGGATCTCTTTAAAAAGAAGACGAACTGTTCAAATTCATTGATGGGAAGACCGTTGACAAGGAAGGTTTTGTGTTTGATCTGCTGTCATTAAGTTGAATAGCTGAAATGATATGAAATGAAAAACGGCTGTCGTGAGCTACTTGTAAACCGACCAAGTTGAAAATGAATTTTTAAATCTTCAACAGATAAAACAGTGTTATGGGTGAACGTTTAATTATTCACTTTTGTACAAATAAAAATAAGGAGTCGAATATTAAATTTGGTTTGTGATACACTTTATTTGAACTCTGGCTCACGCCATCTATGAGGAAGGTTTGCCTTTAATTGAAAAATTACCCATAGCGGCTTCCAGTATTAGATATGTCCAGAAGATTTGTTTTCAGCAAAAAGAATTTGTGTCGGTGGAAGTGGTGATATCCAGAGTGTTATATTTTAGTAAGACCGAAAGACTAGATTTACTGTCTTGTTAGGGTTTTCTTATTTATATTTTTGAACCGACCGATATGTTAAACTTTATATCTCATATTTGACCTCTGGTTTTCTTTGTATGACTGACCACACTCGACGCCTCAGCCTACTTATCAGAGAAGTATACTTGAAAGTGTAGTCTATTCCTCATTTATTTCCCCAAAGTTGCGGTCAAGGTTGTAATTCTCAATCGATCTCTGAACGCGGGTTTGACCGCTGTTTGGACCCTGGGATGCCCCACTTGGAATGTTGAATCTCCATCTCTTGTAGACGATCTACACGATGACAAAGGTCGCAGTCTTAAATAAATTTAGAATTATAGTGCTTTTAAAAAAAAACATGACCTTAGGACGCCAGGGTCAGTTACAAGATTCTCTGGTACAATAAAAAGGGAGGGAAACAATAACTAAACGCTCTCGGATGGTAAACAAGCCCCCCCCCCCCCCAAAAGATAAAAAGAAAGAAAAAAAAAAGAATGAGCCATACTGACAGGGAAACAGTAGTCCCCAATATGAGTATGGACATTTTGGAGGTGTGACGTGGTTTGGATTATTCAGAGCTGATGGACACGCCCGAAAACTAGTTGTATTTCCCGGGGAAACAACTTACCGACCTACGCCTTTCAGATAAAAAGGGGAACGGGGCTCCAAAATTATTTTGAATAGGCTTCCATTCCCTTTTGGTCACCCCATTGCCCTCTGTAGCTTGGCGCGCGCAACCATCATCTAAGGATGTTTTTTTGTATCTGAAGTAAAGTTCAAGACAGGTGGAAAAAAGGTGTACAGACACACACACACACACACCTTCAAGCTGAACTCACAGAGAATCTTTAAAAGGAAACGACACAGTGCCAGAATGTTGAAGATATACGAAACTACTTGGACCATGTCGGTTCCTTTTATATACTTCCTTTGGCTTCAGATGATGATTAAAGCTTGAGCATATTTCTGCTTATTTAGCGCACATATATATGTTATATTTTGTATATTTATTATATACATTTATATATATATATATATATATAATATATATATATATAATATAAATATAAAATGCGCATTAAGCTACAAATGTCCTTTAATATCTAATTCGCTCTACCTCGGAATGGATATTTTTTTTCATATATGTTAACGGAAGGGGAATTATATTTTAGTTGATAAGAAGTTCTTCGGCTCATGGGCGCGAACCACGGAACCAAGAATTCAGGACGTACATTGAAGCTCTTTACCCACAAGGACATTTGTAGCTTAATGCTTATATATGAATCACGGTGATGTGATAACTCATATATAATACTATATGTATATTATATATATGAATATTAATCATATATATATATATATATATATATATATATATATATATATATATATATATAGTGTAGTGAGTTTTGTATAATTATGTAAGGATACAAGCATGAGAGAGAGAGAGAGAGAGAGAAGAGAGATGCGGAGGAGTGGTGGAAGAGGGGAAGAGAGGTGAAGTCCCCCTATCCCTCATTGCAGAATTGCATCGCTCTGCAGTAGTGACGTAACTCTGCCATGCCGTCGACCGGAACAGAAAAGGCAATTTGGTCGAGATATGAGGCGAAGCGCCTCTGAAACTTCTTGAATGATTGAAAACACTTTGCGTACAAAGCATCCCCCCTCAGTTCTCAATGCAATTATTATTTATTCGTGTATTGTGTGTGTGTGTGTGCGTGTGCACGTGTGTTTTACTAAACTGTAATAGTAAAAAAAGAAAAAGTATTTTTGTCTTCAGTTAATCTTTCCTTTTATTTTTATTTTCTGTATATGAGGAATGTCTTAAACTTAAACATTTTCCATTTAACTATGATTGTTGCAGTTCGGGAGTACCCCCCCCCCCTTGTTTTTTTTTTTTTTATCTCAAAACTTAGGAATATTTTTCCTTATGTTTTACCTGGCTATGAAAACATCCCGTTTTCGCTATTTTCAGGACATACTCGTGAGTATTGTATAGCGCCTCCCACTGTGAAATATTGATCTCGCGTAGTCACAGTATTGATCACAAGCCCATCGCATAAATTAATTCCGTACATCTAATTTCCCTTGCTTAGCGACAGCAGACGATAGGCCGGCCTTCATCGCCCCCCCCCTCCCCCTTAAACCCCAAACCCCAGAGCTCCTCCTCTCAACTCTATTCAAATATAGATGCAATTGATTCCCTAGTAAAACGGCAAGTTTCCACACAACATAACAAGGACTTTCCGATGCTCCTGCAAGAATTATGAGCGTTGGTCTCTCTCTCTCTCTCTCTCTCTCTCTCTCTCTCTCTCTCTCTCTCTCTTCTCTCTCTCTCTCTCTCTCTCTACGTAAGTCTCCGGGTAATGCCAAGGGTCTCTGCTCCGAGACCTGCCATGTTGTTTGTTGCTCACAGATGAATTAATCCAAATTCGTTGCTGAAGGTGAATTTTCTTTTCTTTATTTTTCTTCTCGGCCGAGTACAATGGAGGCTCCTAATGGAAAAGAAGCGTGCCTATTTTTCACTTGTCTGGAGTCTCTCTCTCTCTCTCTCTCTCTCTCTCTCTCTCTCTCTCTCTCTCTCTCTCTCTCTCTCTCTCTCTCTCTCTAAATAGATCTTTGAGGCACTCGAGATGTGTTTTTTAATCCAGTTATCTTGATCACGGATATAGAGAATAAATTCACATTAATGGTGCTGAATTGTTGTTTTAGACCGTATAATAAGAACTACCGAGTGTTCACTCCCCGCATTTTATAAATTACGAAAGTTCGCTATTTGCAGTTTTAGTTTGTATTGTGTTGCACCTTCCTTTCTAATCTTGTGACAGGCGGATCACAAGCAAATTTGTAAAGGAAACTTGATAGCCGGTTAGGTATCCCAAGCCAGAATATAACAGGGAAATAAGACTTTGCCTTGAGGAATGACATACCACAGAAAGAAGACGTAGAATTTTCCTTCATCAGCACGAATACTTAACTTATTTATAAAAGTAACCTTTTTTTTTTATTAAGGGAAGTATTAATTATTGTGAATGGGGGAATATGTTCGCTTGACCGGCATGGCTGCAGGTAATATCAGCTGATTGTGAAGGCATGATTTACTTTTTAGAGGTCTTCAATTACTTTTAGCATAAATGGAATATTATTTAGTTAAAATTTTGAAAATTATGAATGAGAAATCTGTGGTTTATCATCAAAGGTCAAGACCCTGCTTGTCGCTGGTACCGATAAATGGAATAAGGGTTTTTTATTGACAAACCATTAACCAAAATACTCATCACCATAGGAATAAAAAAATCCCTGTTTATGCAGTATGAATATTTAACATTTCAGGGATAACGCCGGACTGGTAACAGCTGGTGATTTATACTACATGTAAGAGTGACATTTGATTATTTGTTCATTATTTCGAAAAGGATGGCGCCAAAACACATAGGTATAAATCACTTTATTTGAAATTGGCAATCACTCTTTCGGGTCCAGAGGAAATTGATCTCGGTGAAACGAATTTTTCATAATATAACACTAAATTCGTTCATAATCTAACCCAAACTGACAGACCAGTTTTGAGGAAATCCTTTCCGCTTTACAAATGGGTTCCTAACCAAAATTAACCTAACCAACTGGGAGGAGGGGCCAACTTGACTGAGCTATGCTCATACGATTGATGTGAGCATAATGAAATTCGTAGGTGGAACTGATACGTAGTTGCAACTGGCTGGTCGGATTGCTGTTGCTTTTCTTCGGTCGTCCACCGTTTGAATTTTCTGCGGACCCTTTCCCGTGCTTTAACGATCCACTCATTTGCGTTGCCAAATCTCTTTGGGTTCCCTTTTTGGAATTTGTCATTTTCTTGTATTGAAATTCTAAAAATCATATGTATATATAAGTAATATATGTATGTGTATGTATGTATTCATTTTTTTTTATTGTTTGTACACTGTAAAAGTTATATGCATATTCGAAGTGCAAAGTTATAATTTTTATGGGGATATCAGTTTTTACCAGAGTTTTAAAATCATTTTTTTATTTGTTTAATTTATAAATTCATCACCATAAATATTCATCTCGAACCAAATTCATTATTGCGCAAATTCATTACCATAAATATTCACCTCAAACCAAATTCATTATAGCGCTGAATAATCCCTTGGATTCCAGTGCTTGGCTTCAAGCCTAAATCTCATATACCATTCCATGCCATTCCTTATAAAAATCATGAATATGACTTCTCTTTCATCATGGTCCTCTTTCTGTGATTTATAATCTCTCATTTAAGTGGCAATTTTCTGATGCCATTCTCTCATACAACTGAATGAATATGGGTTCCTTGGATATATAAGCCCACTCGTGTTTACTTTTTTATTCTTCTCGTGACTCTAGTTCAAATTCTGCCATAAAGTAGGCCTTTCCTTTTAATACTTCGTTTATTAAAAAAAATTTTGTCTGCAAAAAAACTTGAATTTGGTATAACTTTGTATTACCAGCAAGAAGGACAGAAAAAATTTTGAACTATTGTTTTGATTTTACTAAGACAGCATTAGCTTGCTGCGTATTCAGGTTCTGAATCCAGTCCTGTGTTCTGTAATAGTATTTGAGCTATGGGAGATATCGCAGATGTTTGCATCATTTAATGATTACTTCGTCTAGTTAGATTTTATATGGAGTAGTGTGTATGTACTATATATATATGTATATTTAAGTATGTGTGCATTTATGTCTGTATGAATGTGCATGTATATATATTAATGATACGAGAAATAATTTAAACAGCATGATATTGAAAGAAATGCAAACGCTAGACTAACTTTGCCGGTTTACAAAATGCCAAACATACTTTGAGGTGGTCAGTAAAAAGAATATGCATATTTTTTTCATTCTAGTTTTTCTTATTTCCATCTATGGCCACATAATCTCTGATATAATTGTTAAAAAATCCTTATACTTAATGTCATCAGGTTATTGTCGTAAAATAAAAGGATGTATATATTGCAAATTTATTTAAGGTATATATATTTGGTATATACGTATATATGTAGTTGCTGCCTTTATCTACATTTGACTATAGGAAGACACAACTCTCTTTATGTATACTTAGAACCTGAAAATGAGAAGGGCATGAGCTACACCTTTACTATAAACAGAAGGTAGTGTCGACGAATGATGCACCTCTGAAGTCCTCAAGACACATGACAGCGCCAAACAACACCAACCTTTCTGTGGCACAGGGTTCCCTGAGGAACTCCGTGACTTGCTGGCAAAAGGACTCGAGGGCAACGCAAAAAGTAGAGGTAGTTTTTTTGTCATTATTATTATTATTTTTGGGTGGGTGGGAGGTTCTCTTAAAGGGGTGCTAAACTCGACGAAAGATATACACCGAAGTACTCTGGGTACCTGACAAAATCCTCTGCCCTGTGGTCCCTGGCACAACGCACCTTGAGGAACTCCTTAACACTGTTGCCCAAAGGCCGTGGTAAAAGTTCGAGGTAGTTCTGTAGCTCTTCTTTCTTCTCGTACACTGCCATGTGGCACAAGAACTTGAGCATGGGCACGCTCCTCCAGTCGACTGCCTGTTTGAGGTCGAATTCCGTCGGCTCCTCCACCGGGAGCCCATCTTCGACCATCGACTGCCATATACCCTGAGGGTTGCAGTCGAGGTTGATGGTCGATTTTAAAAACACGTGAGGATCGCGTGTCAGGTAAATTTCGCCTTCCCCCACGAGTCCGTCCCAAGTATACCGCGTGAACACTTGGACGTGCAGGTATAGAGATCGACCTCTGTAATCCATTCTGCATGCTAATTCGTATTCGACGCTGTCGTCGATTTTCTGGCACTTGACGTGGTAAACACGGTCAACCATTTCAAGATCGATCTTAAAATCATCGAGGTCGTCCTCGGTCCATTCGCGCTCTTCCAGAGGAGGGTATCTCTTCTGGAACCTCCCCTGGTGTAGGAGGATCAGTCCAACTGCATCATATATGTCGTCGGCCGTTTGAATTTTGTCGTGGATGCTCTTGAAGTTAGGATGAGTGATTGCCATGTCTTTAAGAACTATTTACTTCACTTGCATGCACACTTGAAATATATACACTTCCGCGTTTACACCGAGGTACGAAACATACTACGCATATTTCTGAACGGAAGAAACACCTTCACGTCACCAAACAGCCTTTTGAGTTTTCATTTGATCAATGGACACAGACCACTTACGGAAGTTCGCGACAGTTAAGGGGAAAGCGTTGTGGGTGTAATGAAGTCGTACGAACTCACACCTTTATGCACGTGCACTCTGCTTCGCCCATGCTGAAGTTGTCGTCATTGTTTGTTGCAACCAACTTCACGACGTCGTTATCCCTCTGGGCAAGGCATTATTAACGTTCAAACACCACCTGTCACTGTACACTTGCTCATATCACTGAAATGTGTATAGGTGCACATGAATTCCTTCCAGAGCACGATGCCGTCACATGAAGCGACTGAAGCGAATTATTGTCTCCTGCAAGTTGGTAACTGACGTGGGACTAGGCAGAGCTCTTTCTGCTTACCGGCGGGCCTTTTTTGGTATCGCTGCGGTGACGTCAAGAGAAGCCATACCCACGTCAGCTCTCCCGCCACTCATTCGCAGAATGGGCGCGAGAGATAGAACGTCACCCATGACGCAATGGCTTGGTTAACCAATCGGAGTGCAGGATGCCCTTGCGAGGTCTCTTTTCCCCGAGCGGATTATCCAGCTCTCATTGTAAATTTGGGGCGTAGATCGTCATCATTATCATGATTCATCACATCGAAGGTCAGGTATGTCTGGCAGCAGATCGGCCATATATGGCATTTGGTTATATAACAAATTATACATTGTCAGTAGACGGCTGGTGCTTTTTAATCGTCAATGGCTTCATTTTGATTTTCCTGGAATGATCTTTTATATATAATATATATATATATATATATATATATATATATATATATATATATATATTATATATTTGTGTGTATGTGTATATGTGTGTGTGTGTGAAGTTATGTAAATGGTGCGAAGGACAGACTTCAAATGTCAGGCAATTTGACGTAACAGGAAGAAGTAAGCCAGACGTAAAAAAAAATGGTAAAGACAAGTTCGCCTAACTGTAGGCGAGTGCACTGACCAAAATACTGTAGGATGAGATTTTCAGTGTTTTAGCATAGATTCGGAGAAGTCAAAAAGTAAGTTATTTTTATGTGATAATGAACCACTAGAATAAATTCCGGCGTTGTCACAAAAGTTTTGCAAGGAAAAAATCCTTGCTATTTTATTAGAAAATTTGATTAATGGAGGTATTGTTAATTATTTGGTCCCTTTACCTATTTTATTTTAGTCACCGCGAATTTTTTGTTTGTTCATTATGAATTAGATAAGCTGTTAATTGTTTTATTCAATAAGCTGTTATCAGTTGTTTCTTGCAAGGTGTACCGTGAATTCCAGTATAGTCCAATGAATCATTTAGTAGATGGTGGACGGTGGTGGGTTGCTGGGAAAGGTGGGAAGGGCGAGCTAGCGCTCTCATCCCAAAATACTGTGAACGGGAAAGTGTAGCTCCCAGAGCTACTTCGTCAACGGGAAAGGCGTACAAGTGACTAATAATACCAAAGAATAGCAATATAGATTTATTACGTAACCATGTTGATTTGATAAACCGTTATAGGAAGTCTGTTTGTTTTACGTTCCAAAAAGTTAAGAATATCTTAGTTTAACCAGACCAATGAGCTGATTAACAGCTCTCCTAGGGCTGGCCCGAAGAATTAAACATATTTACATGGCTAGAAACCAATAAATTACCTAGCAACTTGACCTGCAGCTTATTGTGGGATCCGAAGCACGTTATATCAGTAAATTGATTTCTAATCACCAAAAACAAATTCCCTCTGATTCCACATTGGCAGAGCGGGAAATCGAACTCGGAACTACTGGATCCGTAAGCGAGCCCGAAAACCACTCGTACAACGAGGGACTAGTATCCAGTTCCGATAAATGAATCTGCTGTTATTTTTTATTATTCAGAATTGAGCGCATTCTTCTAAGATACAAACAGAAAAGGTCGTTCATTTTCAAAGGACCCCTGTACGACTTAGGAGATAAGTTCATTTTTAGTTCTCGGTAAAAGACGATCATTGAGATGGCTGTCTGTCTGTCTGTCCGTCCATCCATCCGCCCCCAGATCTTGAGAAGTACTAAGGCTCGAGGGTTGCAAATTGGTGTGTTGATCAACCACTCGCCAATTATCAAGCATACCAAGTTGCAGCCGTCTAGCCTCAGGATTTTTAAGTTTATGTAAGGGTAAAGTTAGCCATGATAGTGCATCTAGCACAGCTTTAGGTGCCAACAACACAGGCCACCACCGGGCTTCCGGGCTTTGGTCGAAAGTTTCATGGGCCTCGGCTGAGTGTCATGGACCGTGGCTGAGTTTCACACAGCATTACGTTGTACAGAAAGCTGGATTGCGCCAACGCCGGCGCATTTTTTACTTGTTTATGTTTGCAGACAGACAGTGTGTCAACGGAAATTGTATTTTCTAATGTTTGTTCGTTGACGATGACATAATTTGACCTTGTAAGAGCATTCAACTCGCGAATATTTGTGCTTCCTTGTTTATTCTGGAACGCAAAGAAAAAAGTTGCGGAAAAAAGGAGAGGAAGAGAAATTGAGACAATTAGCTTTAGCTCTTTCAAAGATTGTAATGTGCTTTAGAATCCTTATCAGATTTCATCGAACTAAGCGAGTCCATCGTTAGTTAATTGATTTGGCGATGAAAAAACTGGAGTTGCGGTCGCCAGAAATCTTATATTCTAACATACAAATCTGCTACTAGGGAAAACTTGAGGCATGTTCAGTACCATCAGTTTTAATTCTTTGGGAAGAACTGATTATTAACCAGAAAACTATTTCTACAGCATGTTGTAAAACCTGACTTTGAGAGAGTTTCGTGTCATGCCACACGTTGGGCATTGGCTCCTGCTTACATAGGGCCAGTTGGATCTTATCTTTAAAATGGCCAGTATTGTGAGCGAACGTATGAAACCTTTGGTACTTCAGAACTTCTTCCTATCCACAAGCTCAAGGTTTAGGGTAATTAGCTTCCTCGTACTGACACCTGCAAAGGACGCTTGACCAGCAAGTGCCATGCAGAGAATATTCCTGTTAAGGATTTCTGCGTAGATTCAGTTACCGTCCTCATCTTGATACTCGAAGAGAAAATGTCCCCACCGAGACACTCTGCCAGTAAATGAATTACATTAAGTTCCTCCTTTCTAAGAACTTTGGATACAGGGTGGCTACAGCTCATCCTCTAGCACTCAGGAAGTGCCTGACTAGCAGGTGCCAAAGAGAGCATCCTTCTGTCAAGGAACGAACG
>NC_087211.1:43186427-43188927 GCF_015104395.2 Macrobrachium nipponense | reverse complement strand
ATATATATATATATTATATATATATATATAATATATATATATATATATATATATATATATATATATATATATATATGACTGGTAAAAGTGTTCTGTAACAACAGAATTCCATCTAATAAAAGGAGCCCATAAAAACACCAAAATGTAGAGAGAAAAGTACTATATTTCAGAGACTGCTGTCTCTCTCTTCGGTATATGAATGAGAAAAGTTTACAGAAAAGGTGGTATTTATACCAAGAGATTCGTCCACAAGTAGCCAATTTAGGTCACCCCCGATGATAATCTTCTTTAATCTTCTTAAGCGTTGGTTGAAATGAACACTGCGTCGACGATGTCGGATGTCCAATTCCCTTTGGATGTTCATTACCTGCTTCTCTTTTATTTTTTTTTTTTTAAGGCCGATTCCATCATTTGACTCGTGTACCGCAGTTGCTGCTATAAATTACACGTGACATATTCCAGTTTATTCTATGGTTTACGTTCAATGTATATGATTGAAAATAGCCGAGTTCTGTTGTCCATACCTAACTGACCGTTTGTGTTGTATTAATCTCTGGGAAGTGATTTACCTGTAAAATCGATGTAAGATTGGTCCACCCCCAGTCCCCTGCATGGGATCTACATATACCCCAGAGTCTTTGGGCGATGTCTTTTGTTGGACGTTAATCAGGGGATTTGGCTAAGGTATTTGGGTAGGTAAATGCAAAAGGGTTGGATTTCCCAAGGGTGTGAGTTACTCTCTTAATCGTCTCCAGGTGGGGAATTTTTATTTTATTGTTGGGTGTGTCTCTGGTCTTGTCTTTAGGGGGTCGGTAGAAAATTACGTTTTGCTTTTTGAATTGCTTTTTCTCAATTATATGGTTCAAGGATACTGTTAAAGGGTGAAAGTTGCTTGCGAATTAGTTCAAATTCTTTTTCAGGAAATCTGGGGAACAAAATTTCGTAAGGCTCTTAAGATAGGTTGCTAGCTAGACCTATCTTGATGGTATTGTCATGATAGCTAAAATAGTGAATATATGAAAGTGAGAACGTTGGTTTTCTGTATATGGTAAAATTTTGTATTGTTCGTGTCTCTGATTATTAAAAAACATCAAGAAAAGGAATTTTTGTTGTCTGTTTCCCATTCAACTTTAAATTTGATGCTGGGCACTAATGGCCCTTTAATTTGAGAGGAATTCATTAAAATTACCCCACTTATTATCCCAAAATGTTAGTATGTCATCCACGTATCTCATCCACAGCATGTTTTTTTGGGTTTTATTGCATTTATTACTGTAGTTTCAAGTATTCCATGTACAGATTGGCTTAAAAATAGGACTTTAAAGGACTACCCATACTACACCCGAATTTTGCTTGTAGAATGATTCCCGAATGAAAATACGTTATTTAGAGCACATAATTCAACTAACTTTATTATTTTGTCAAGTGCCAAAGGGAAATGATCTGAATAGGGGGATAATTTTTCCCTTAAAAACTGAAGAACGTCCTGTTACTGGTACTTTTGTTTGAATGGGAGTCTACGTCAAGGCTTAAAAGTTTTATGTTTGTGAAGTGGTATATGTGCTTCTCTGAATTTGTGACAAAAAGTCTTCCGAATGTTTGATGTGACTGGGAGAAAAAGTTGCCTAAAAAAGGAGAAAGGAGGCCAGCTAACCATTTAGAAATTTGTAATTGAAAGCTCCGGCGCATGAAACGAGGTCTGAATGGAAGATGTTAGATTTTGTTATAATAAGTAGATCCGACAAGACGGGCAAAATTTGTAATAATGGACAAAGACTTCTACCTCGACAAAATCAACCAGCTCCTTAGCGACACAAATACTTACGAAAAACTGACGAAAAATCCCCTCCAGAACGTTCCCACAGAATTTTTTCGGAAAAGTAGATTAATTGGCCAAGACAAAAAGAGTATTGAACTATTAGAGAAATTTAAGTAATTTAATCCTAAAATTACCCTACTTTTATGGTCTTTCCCAAAAAACTCACAAAAGACAATTATCCCCTATTCAGATCATTTCCCTTGGCACTTGACAAAATAAATAAAGTTAGTTGAATTATGTGCATCTAATAACGTATTTTCATCGGGGAATCATTCTACAAGCAAAATTCGGGTGTAGTCATTGGGTAGTCCTTTAAGTCCTATTTTAGCCAATCTGTACATGGAATACTTTGAAACCTACAGTAATAAATGCAATAAAACCCAAAAACATGCTGTGGATGAGATACGTGGATGGACATACTAACATTTTTGGGATAATAAGTGGGGCAATGTTTTAATGAATTCCTCTCAAAATTAAAAACGCATTAGTGCCAGCATCAAATTTTAAAGTTGACTGGGAAACAGACAACAAAATCCTTTTTCTTGATGTTTTAATATCAGAGACACGACAGAATACAAATTTACCATATACAGAAAACCAACGTTTCTCACTTTCATATATTCACCTATTTTAGCTATCATGACAATACCATCCAAGATAGGTCTAGCTAGCAACCCTATT
>NC_087211.1:43171427-43183927 GCF_015104395.2 Macrobrachium nipponense | reverse complement strand
ATAGTTGTCTTAAAGGATAATAAGATTTCTTGTTACAGTACTCTCTCAGAAATGATGAATCCATTACCTGTGGCAATTTCTCTCTCTCTCTCTCTCTCTCTCTCTCTCTCTCTCTCTCTCTCTCTCTCTCTCTCTCTCTCCTGTTCTTTGGAAGTTAGCTTTAAAACTAAATAGCCACAATCAATCAATCAATTCAAAACTAAATGCCGCTGAGGACTGTTCTATAAGAATTTTTGCTACTCTTGATTGATAGCAAGAACTTCTGTGTCAAACTCAGATGTGCTGTTAATAATAATAATGATGATAATAATTTGTTCTTGTGAAAATATGCCAAATGCTTATGGTCTTACTACCGATGATTTATTTTGTTTCTAAATGTGTGATATAATGATTCTCATTATATCATACGCTTTTTCTTTCTTTCAGTCTTCCTCTGAAAGGGCAGATTCAGCAGACTTTAAACCCAAGAAGGCTTCAAAGGGAAACTAACCTGCCCAGAGAGACAAGAAATAAATGTGATAAACTATTAGAAGGAATCTACTATAATAAAATCGTAGAGAATCTGGTCTTTTTGGCCTTCCTCAGATGACAGCAGGGGAGATATGACACAGCCACCCACCCCTGCAAACCGGTTTGTCCGACCCAGGTGTTTGCTGGGTAGGTAGGGAAACGGGGGGCTAGGGGAGACCTCCCACCCTCCTCGTGCAAGCCTATTTGTTTCCACCGGGGGTTGGGGGTGTTAGATGTTGGATCGGGAGGGTAAGGGAGACAGCAGGCCCTGGTGCCAGCTCGCGTAGCCCGCACCAACAAGCTCGTAGAAAATAAAAGGGGAAAGCAAGTGTGAATTGGCTCCTTGCTTAAACATAAGGCGGTCGGAAGATTCCATAATACGCTAGGAAAAATAAAACTCCTATTATACCGAACACGTGTTGAACATAAAAGTAGGAAACGAGAGACACTTTGCCTTGAGCTGAGAGCGGAAACACCTACGTAGGTCAGGTAAGGAAGATTGCAGAGGATGTTTATCTATTGTATTACATTTTACGCAACAAATATAATGAACCCGTCTTACATCTATACCACACGTTTATATTGAGAGTCTGCTTCCCCCTTTCTTGCTTTCCTCTTCCGTCTTCGGCAGCTTCCTCCTCCACAAGTTCATGGTTGTCTTTTGACTTGTGCTCATCATTATCATCACCCGCAACTTGAGCTTCAATTTCACCACTACCGTCATCCTTATCATTTCCGACCTTCTCTGCTTGCCGGTGGGTTCCTCTTGCAGACTATCCAATGAATGCACTTAGGCTGCCTTTATACCCAGAGAGAGAGAGAAAAATTGAGATTGAGATTCAGTTTATCGAAGAAAGCATGTGTGCAAACTTTCTCCAAACAAGGCGTGATCCAACCTCACAGATTACTCGTGGCGTTTGCTAAAACCCACGGTCATATAGCCTATTGTTTCACCAACGAAAATTAAAATAAACACTCTATATTTTATTAGAAATAATTATTCTATACTCTTTAACAAGCACATTATTTATTTTTTACATTTTCATTATAGTGAATAAATCATAAATGTCCTATCCTAAAATTCCTGTATCTTTTAACTCAACGTGAATCTACTTTTTCAGACCTTTTAAGGCTTTCCTAGCCCTCAACAAGAACAACAGTAAATGAAAATCCGAGTGTTTGATAGAGAGAAGGAGAGAACGCCGCTTTTACAGACCCCCTCCCTCTTGAGGTGTGCACGGCGTCTGCTATTCGATGTAGTATACGTATAGGCGAACATATTTATTGTGGTCACTCATCTCGAATTCCTAAGGCGACAACTGGGCTGGCCCATGACCTTAAGCACGTAGACAAATACGCTGCAGCGTACTATCATTTGTTTTACATTCGTTTTTTATTCCCACGTAAGTAAACATTTGAGAAAAGTGCAAAGGATTCATATAGATACGCGTATTAAATTTATAAGGAAAAAGGTATGTTATATATTCGCTTTTGGAAACGGTGCATGCAACTCATTTCCTAGTATGTTAGCCTCGCTTCTTCGCAAGTCTGTACCATAGTCTTCCTGAATTTGGTAATTTAAAATAAAGTGAATACCCGTAATTAATTCGTAAATATTATGGAGAACTGTTGAAGTGTGGATATATCATCTTTAGTTATTTGTTTTTATGTTGCTCCTTTCAATACGATTTATTTTCTTTCCAACTTTTTCTCATGAGGACATTCCATTACAAGGAACTACGTATGTTTGGCAATTCGGTGTCCGTTTGCACTCGTTTTAGATGAACGTGACCTCAATTTTTTATTATTATTATTATTATTTATTATTATTATATTATTATTATTATTATTATTATTACTTATAAACTATTATTATTATTATTATTATTATATTTTTTTTTTTTTTTTTTTGCTCTATCACAGTCCTCCAAATTTCGACTGGGGGTGGTATTATAGTGTGGGGTTCCGGGTTGCATCCTTGCCTCCTTAGGAGGTCCATCACTTTTCTTCTATGTGTGCCGTTTCTAGGACCACACTCTTCTGCATGAGTCCTGGAGCTACTTCAGCCTCTAGTTTTTGCTAGATTCCTTTTTCAGGGATCTTGGGATCGTGCCTAGTGCTCCATGATTATGGGTACGATTTTTCACTGGCATATCCATATCCTTCTATTTCTATTTTCAGATCTTGATACTTATCCATTTTTTCCCTCTCTTTCTCTTCAACTCTGGGTGCCCATGGGTATTGCGACACTCAAATGAGTGATACTTTCTTCTTGACTTGTCAATAACGTCACGTCTGGGTCTGTTTGCACGTATCACCCTATCCGTTCTGATACCATAGTCCCAGAGGATCTTTGCTGATCGTTTTCTATCACTCCTTTTCAGGTTTGGTGCTCGTACCCCACTTATTACTGCAGGTAGCTGATGTTTCTTGCACAGGCTCCAGTGGAGGGCTTTTTGCCACTGAATCATGCCTCTTTTTTGTACTGGTTGTGCAAGTGCCGGGCATTTCACTTGCTATGTGGTTTATGGTTTCATTTTTCGTATTGCACTTCCTACATATGGGAGAGATGTTATTTCCGTCTATCGTACTTTGAAAACATCTGGTTCTTAGGGCCTGATCTTGTGCCGCTGTTATCATTCCTTCCAGTTTCCTTCTTTAGCTCTCCCCTCTGTAGCCATTGCCAATTGTCATCGCTGGCTAGTTCTTTAGTCTGTCTCATGTATTGTCCGTCGCATTGGTTGTTGTGCCAGTCCTCTGTTCTTTCTGTCTTTCTCCTGTCTCTGTATATTTCTGGTCTTCATCTACTTTTATAGTCCTTCTTCCCATGCACTCTTTAGCCATCGTCTTCACTGTTTTCAGATATTGCCCCAGTGCTCTGTTTTCGATGTTGACGCAGTCCTCTATAATTAGTAGTCCTCTCCCTCCTTCCTTTCGTGTTATGTATAGTCTGTCCGTATTTGCTCTTGGGTGTAGTGCTTTGTGTATGTCATTTGTTTTCCTGGTTTTTCTGATCTATGCTGCGGAGTTTCTGCCTTCGTCCATTCCACTATTCCTGCGCTGTATCTGATTATGGCACTGCCCCATGTGTTATGGCTTTTATCATATTTCCGGGGGGGGGGGGGGGGGGGGGCATTGAGTTTTGACTTGAGTATCGCCTTGAGTCTCTGCATATATTCTTTCCTGATCGTGTCCTTCACTCTTGTGTTTTATATCTCCTCCTTCCATTATTCCCAGGTATTTGTATCTGTCTCATCTATGTGTTGATGTTGCTCCCATCTGGTAGCTTTATTCCTTTTCAGTTCTCGTACTTTGCCTTTTTGTATGTTGACTAAGGCGCATTTTTCTATTCCAAACTCCATCCTGATGTCCCCAGATACAATTCCTTACAGTCTGGATTAGGGTATTATTATTTTATTATTATTATTATTATATTATTATTATTTTATAGTTATTATTATTATTATTATTAATTATTGTTGTTGTATGTTTTTAATTTTTTTTACTTTGGATGGACTAGTCCAATGACTGTTTAATTTTTTCATCTTGATTCCATTTTTTTAACCCAGGTTTACCCAATGGGGCCAACTTGTACTCAAACTGTGTTTATGTGCTCCTTTGGTCGCTAAACTTTTAGTTTCTGAAAGCACTTAAAGATGTTCCATATGTAGTATTATTTCATTTAAGTACCCCTGGTGAAAACAATTTTTTTTTGAAAGGGGCGTTTTCTTATTTTTTACAACCAATTTTCTATTGCACAATGAGCGCAGCCATTTATGTGTGGCTCATCTGTTATGCGTGACGTCATGTCGCGGTAGGCTCAGCCAGGTGGAACTATTCCGCGGACACAGTATCTTCAGATAATATCCTTTTTGGTTTGTATTTTTCAGCTGAAAATATATGATTGACATGGTAAATAAAGAGAAATAGGCCTAGTTAGGCATACAGTCCTAAATTCTGAAACCCCATTAATTAAATTAGTTAAAAAGGACTAAGTGAAGGCCCTCATCAATTCATGGACACACACACACACACACGTTTAGAAAACTGCCGTTCCCCCCATCACACCACGCACATGGCGATTGACAAGAGTAAATTTTAATTCAAATGCATACAAGTGGTGGCACCATTGTAAATATATAGCGGTAGATAGCCACCCTATCTTCGTCGGTACCTGATCTGTTCAGAGGGAAGTTAAGTTCCCAAAACATATTATATAAATTTCATAGCCATACCTAATAACCTATTCCTAATGTCATCTTTTAAATCTGTTGGCAAAAAAATGGTCCGAACAGACAATGGTTTGCGTTGTAGGTTGAAAGGCTTCGATGTTGATATCCTCCCTTCGAAGAGCCATCAGCCAGCGACTTGATTTCTCTCTATTTGACGGAATCCTGTGGAATGATATGCCTTTTGGACACTTGCCAGAAGTATTAGCACAATCAAACGCCATACAAGTTGGCATAATTGACGCTATTTGAATGACAATTGACCTAAAACACGAAGACAGTAACGAGGACGAATACAATACAATACGCGTGCTTCGCTGTGCTTGTTATTGTGAGGCGACCGCGACACTACGTCATCATCGGTACTAATCCACTAGATGGCAACATAGTCGAATCCTGCACACCAAAGTGTTACTCTCCTTGTATTTACATACATTTTCATCTGTGTATAAATTTATTTCTTTTTTGATAAATGCTGGATTTTTTTATATATATTTCCCTTTACATCTTAATTTTTCTCACGAACACCCTATTCTTTGGAAGCTTAAGTTTCAATTCAAGTCAATGGTACCTGTGGGATTATTCCATATGAATAGGGTTCATCTTATGAGTAATAATAATAATACTAATAAGAGGAAAAGGCTTTATATTTGGCGTTTATACTCTACCAGTGAAGCCGGTATACAGAACGAGGTGTATATTTAGGCCAAGCTCATGTGCAGAGGTCAAAGATCCAATATTATGAAACGTAACCTTGAACAAAGTAAATTTTAGGAGATGGACCTCATATTTGTAATCTACACTCCATTTATGAAGCAGACGTATAGAAAGAGGTCAAGGTCATTAGCGTCAAAGGTCACGACAAGTTGTCATATCTGGTAGAGCCTTTTGGGGCTATCTCTAGGAGGTGGCACTAGAGTGTGTATATATATATATATATATATATATATATATATATATATATATATATATATTATAGATGGATAGAATGTTTATTTTATTTTATGTTAATATGTCTACAGATATAGGTTCTATGTAGTATATAGCATATATATATATATATATATATATATATATAGATACATATATATATATATCATATATATATATGTATATATATTATATATATATTAGATATATATAGATATATATATATATATATATATATATATATATATATATATATATATATATATATACATATATTCAGGTATGCATATATGTAAATGGAGCGTGTGACACTTATAGCCACAGCCCAATGAACATGCAAACAGGACTAGCGCACGCTCCATGTTAGGGTCGGTGAATCGTGGTGTCGGTAGTCGTTCTTCCTGCTGGCGGCGTTTGTACACGCATGCTTGCTTGGTTTTTAAAAGCATCATGGAGACTTGAACGTGCTTGCTTGTTACAGTCACGATCCCCGATTTTAAAAGTCCTTGCATTAGTCTGTCTTGTGAGATTTTATGAGCGGGTATTTCATTCAGAAACAATAGCCAAGCGGTTCGACGTAAATTTGCGCTACAGACGGGGTCGTTTATTTGCATTCAATGAAATTTTTTGTTGTTTCGATATTAAATCTCAATTCTTTCGTTTCCCTCTCGAGTGCCAAGGCGTCTCGTGTTGTGGTTTTCCCGGGGTCAGGGAATGTGTTAAGTCTCTTTTGTCGGGTTCTGCGTGTCGTCGTGTTTCTCTCTCTCTCTCTCTCTCTCTCTCTCTCTCTCTCTCTCTCTCTCTCTCTCTCTCTCTGCCGTGCTGTAGCATTTCTGATGAAATGGAATTCTTGAAGACTGAATGAAGAAGAAAGAATGGTTTCATTCTGTGTCATGGAGGTGTTGGTTCCCCTTTTATTTATGGGCTTTGAATAATAATAATAATAATAATAATAATAATAATAATAATAATAATAATAATAATAATAATAGTAATATTATTATTATTATTATTATTATTATTATTATTATTATTATTATTATTATTATTATTATTATATTAAAGGATTTCCAAGAGCTTTTTAGAGTCTGCGCAGCTCATATTATCGATAGTAGTCTAAACTGTTAATCTTATGATGAACAGAAAAATTATTGTGAATTTTTTTGCCACATTTTATTGATCGTGGTATGAAAAGTTATGTTAATAATGATTGCAATCTCGAAATAATCTGGCTTCAGTTTAACTTTCTGTGTATATAAGAAAATCATCTATGTATGTCCGAAATACAAAAATAAGATATTGCTCTAACTTTCACGAGGGAAAGATGAAAACTTACAACCTCTAAACTTACCTGGGATACCTGTGATACCCTAGAGCCAATAGTAATAAAATAATAATAATAATAATAATAATAATAATAATAATAATAATAATAATAATAATAATAATAATAAGTTTCCAGATCGGAAAGTAACTACTTTCTTAGTATCGGAATCGAAACGATGCAGATACCCCTTATTGTCATTGATTACATAATTGTACTATGTAAAAATAAAGAGCCTTGACGTCTGTAACTTCGTGTCTATCGTTTGCTCCTTATAAATTTGTTGTTCACTGTTACATTATTCGACGAATAGCTCTAATGGAACTAAAGGGGTAAGTATGGACGTAGTTATTTTATAGCTGAATCACTTCCTTCCCTTTTACTTGGTTATGATAACGTTGAATAAGTTTTCTAAGTAATTGTCTGTACCTTTTACTTTGTTCCTTGCCTTTTACTTAGTTGTGATAACGTTGGATAAGTTTTCTTTACTTTGTTGTGATAACGTTGAATAAGTTTTCTTTACTTAGTTGTGATAACGTTGAATAAGTTTTCTTTACTTAGTTGTGATAACGTTGAATAAGTTTTCTTTACTTAGTTGTGATAACGTTGAATAAGTTTTCTGAGTAATTTTTTGTACCTTTTACTCAGTTATGATAGCGTTTTTTAAGTTTTCTAAGTAATTGTCTGTATCTTTTACTCAGTTATGATTACATTTTATAAGTTTTCTAAGTAATTGTCTCTACCTTTTACTTAGCTATGATAACGTTGAATAAGTTTTCTAAGTAATTGTCCGTACCATTTACTTAGTTATGATAACGTTGTTGAAGCAGTCTTCTAAGTAATGGTCTGTACTTTTTACTTAGTTATGATAACATTAAATAAGTTTCTGAGTAATTGTCTGTACCTTTTACTTAGTTATGATAACGTAGAGCGTGAGAGAGAGAGAGAGAGAGAGAGAGAGAGAGAGAGAGAGAGAGAGAGAGAGAGAGAGAGGTGTCCCTTTTGTCCTTGCGTCTGTGATGATATTTAGTGAAATACGTATGTTTAGTTAAACTGAAGAATTATTTCCCTTATTGTGAAATGTTGAGGTTGGTGTATGCTGCAAATAAGGATAATAATCTTGCCATCAAACAGGATGTTAATCAGGAAAATACATTTTATTTCATATCTCATTGTGCGCGACCTTCCTTATATTGTTCTTGCATTATATTGGAGATTATTTTGTTTGTTGATTCCTACTGATTTTCATCATTTCTCTTTCAGAGTCCTGTTTTGATGCACCAGGTAGTTATGGAAGGTAAGATGCAGAATTTGCTCTTAGAAAAATAACTATCGGGGGGTGGGGAGCAACACGCTTCTTTGAATGGGCAAGATAAAACAGAGAAATTTACCGGCAGACGCACCACGTTAATGCAGCGTTATTCACAGGGAGATACTTTTCAGTTTTGTGGCTGTGTGTGTGTTTGTGTCGGTGACTCAGCGTTAAGGATGGCGAGAAAGCTGTATTTATTCCCTTATTTAATTTTTCTTTTGCATCCCTCAATGGTAATATGCGGGAGGTTTAGTTTTCAGTGTTTTTCGCAGTCAGACTTGTGAATGAAGAAAGCCTTCATAATGCTTCATGTATATTTGTTTGGCTTTTTATCATTTTGTCTACTTCTTTAGACAATACATATGAATCTAGATGTTCAGTAAAGAGGCTTTCTGGCGTCGTTATTTCGCAAAAATATCAATCAGTTGTTTGAATTAAATAGAATAAAGAATTTAGGCCAAAACCAAAAACAGGAACTTATGAGGTCATTCAGCGCTGAAACGGAAATTGACAGCCAAAGGTTCGAAAGGTGTAACAAGAAGAAAACCTCGCTGTTGCACTATGAATCAGTTGTTAGGAGAGGGTGGAAAGTAAGATGGAAGAAAGAGAATATGAAAGGAGGCACAGTAAAAGGAACGACGGGGGTTGCAGCTAGAGGCCGAAGGGACGCTGCAAAGAAGTTTGAAGGAATACCTACAGTGCACCGCATGAGGTGCACTGACGACACTATCCCTCCCTGCGGGATCAGTCAGTCGTTGATTCGACCTTCGTGATACTTGCAAGAAAAACGTGGAACCCGGATTTTTCATCGACAAGGAAGGGGAAGTGCAGCGCTGGCAGTCTGTTGCCAAAATTGTAATCATCATAAAAGGAATAATGTAAATTTGTTATGTTGAAAGGTGAAGGACGACAGGTTGGGTGTGTGTGTAAGTACTTGGAGGAAGGAGTTAAGAAGAATTAGAGACTGTGTAGAAGAGGTACAGGTGAACTGAACTGTTTTGAGAGTTGGGTGGGTGGAAGTGGTGGGGTTAATTAGATCCCTTGCTGACCTGTTATGTACAACTGTAAGAAGGGGTTGCTATTTTGGAAATTATCTGTACTTGGGGTTACTTCATTAATTCAGCAGTTAAAGTATGAATTTGACAGCGGCTGTCATCTTCATATTTTTTTTCTCCTCTAAAGACATCCCACTACGCGATGGCTTGCGGCTTACAACTGAATAAAATGCATACCCGGGATAGAAACGCCCCCCTCCCTCCCCCCTCCCCCTCCCTCGCCCTCCCCCTCCCCCCTCCCCCTCCCCCTCCCCACCCCTTTTCTCTCTTGTGTGGGACTAGTGTCGTCAGTCGGACGCCACGCGTCAGTGCACCTCATTGGGTGTACTGCAGCCATTACCTAGCCTCTCAATGGCGTAATCGGTATGGTCTTGACCTGCCACCTCGGTGGCCGCGAGTTCGATTCTCGGGCATTCCATTGAGGTGTTAGAGATTTGTATTTCTGTTGATAAAAGTTCACTCTCGACGTGGTTCGGAAGTCACGTTAAGCCGTTGGTCCCGTTGCTAAATAACCGCTGGTTCCATGCAACGTAAAAACGCCATACAAACAAACAAGCAGCCATTACTAAAACTTCTCAGCAGCGTCCCTTTGGCCCCTACTTGCAACCTTTTTCATTCCTTTCCTGTACCTCCATTCATATTCTCTTCCTTCCTTCTTACTGTCCTCCCTCTCCTAACAAGGAGGCTTTCCCCCTGTTAAACATTTCAAGCCTACCTACTCTCAATTTCTCCTTCAATTGTGAATGACCTCATAGGTCCCAACGCTTGGCCTTTCGCCTAAAATGTATACTTTTTTTTTTTTCAGTACAGATTGCGTTTTAGAAACGGTAACGGAAATTTAACTGGTTCTCTTTGCCTAGAGTGAAAATCAGGAGTTTTTGGTCGAGGACAGTTTCAGTATGTAGTTGAGTACAAAGATATCGTACATACAGCATTTTGCAAGTACTCTGAAGTTCAAGTTTGCTGTATATAGAATTTCCAATTCAGCCCGGAAAAACAATGCCTGCGAGTCGCTGAACGAGTGGAGGTGATCCCTGGAGGTCAAATCTAATTGAATATTGACCATTCTATATGTAAAGACTTTTGGAGCAGCGACCCCTCTATTTATTATGAAGGCGAGCAGTGTGCGTCTGTGGTGCTTTTTCGTAATTTTATGAATACGTTTGTGCAGTAGTGGCGGCGAAGTTTCTTCTGACTTTTAGGGGAACTAAAATTCCCTCCGTTTAACCATTTGTGTGGTTCGGTTTTTTGTTAGACGGAGCTTCGCTGAGGCTTTTGAGTTATTCAGAAGGTTTATCAACTCACATCGAGTTAAGCTTTTTGCATTAACAATGGAAAAGCGTCTCTTTGCAGACGTTGCAGTGGCATGGAGTTCCCTTCCTACCTGTCTTAGCTTTCCCAGAGGGGAACAGGAGGAGGGGACCTGTGGGGAGGACGGTCTCTCGACTTAGCTTTGTAAGTGCCATGAAGTGTTATTTTTCGAGGCTGTTTTTCTCATTTCCCTCAGTAATGTAACTGAAGTTACTTCAAGTTTTCACAAGACCAGAACTGATTCAGAACTGCGAGTGCTTGCAAGCGACATTTCCTGAGGTCGTACTATTGTACAGAATTTGTTTGACGTAATCGAGATGTTAAATTCGTTCAGAGGTAATAAAGATCGTGAGAGACTTGTTCTTAATTCCTGTTTTGTTCATCCAGATGAAAGTAAAGCGTTGCAAACGGAGTTTGTGCCAGATGTAAGAAGAGTTATTCATCAGGAAACATCGACGGGCTTAAGAAATAAATCACTTGGAGAGGCAGACAGACAAACTCGAAAAATGCTTCAAGCTGAGATTCCACCGGATCTGAGCTTCATGATGCAAAGAGAACATTTTGTGACGACAGGAACATTGTACGAACAAGAGACGTACTGTGAGATAGTACGTAGTATCTAAACCACATATTTTTCTCTCTGACGGTTAATTGCATACTCAACGTTCCCCTTTGTGCGTCCTTAATGTATTTCTTCATTTTTTTTTCTTTGGTGAACGATAAGATGAACAATTGTTATAATAAAAGACGAATTTCCTACAGGCTCACTGCGTTACTTTCATGGTGATTTGATCGTTCTTTTAAAATCTGGCGGCCTAGGCAAGTGTTTATTTTTTTTCTTATAGTAGAGTGCTATTTGCAACTATTCCTGTATACGAAGTGACACAAACCCGATGTATTCGCTTTTAGCGATAGAACCGAAACAACAATCCCCACAGAAACAATTAAGGGATTTAAGGGCAACACATGACGCACCCCTAAAACCTCGACTACCAAACTCCCACCCCCTCCCCCCAAAGGGAGGATCTGCCCCGGGTGCAAGCTTGCTTATCATTAAACCTATAAGTCGCGTTATGATTTAATCCCAGTCACGGCCTTTGGCAGAGCGTCGTCCCATGTAGCGTAGTTTACATCGAATTTAATTTTCTTTTCCTATTTGTTTTTCGTTCTTTCGGTTGTATAGTTGAGTTTTGGGATTTAGGGGCCCGCTGTTTGAAGGGGGTGTGAATAGTCCATTTATTTTAAGACCTTGTTGTGTTTTAATCTCTCTCTCTCTCTCTCTCTCTCTCTCTCTCTCTCTCTACACACACACACACACACCACACACACACACAACACACACACACGAACAAATTTTGCTCTTTGCTAGATGGCTCTTGCTCAGACTAACGAGTAACCCTTTGAAAACTGATTTTAGAAGTAAAGCGATTGGAATCCCATAAGATTATTAATGGCAACCCATTGAAATAACTATCCCGTAAAACTACTGATGAAGTCGCTCTTCAGAAGAGATGTCACGCACCATATTATGTGGACATGTGGTAAGACGCACAAAATGTGTTTTTCGTGATTTAAGGATATGTGGAAACGATTTTTTTTATCTGATTTTAGTGTAATTTGATATGCAGGTGCTCAAAGCTCTGGTCAAGTATTTTCCCCCACTTGTATGACTGTGACCTAGTTTCCAAGGTCACAGGTCAAAAATGTAATTGTGGGTTTTGATTTTCATAAGGTTTATCTTGGTATGAGATGTAGTAATGTAGTACAAACCTGATCGGAAGAGTTTTACTCCCTTGCAACACTGTTTTGATGGGTGACTGAATGAACTC
>NC_087211.1:43163927-43168927 GCF_015104395.2 Macrobrachium nipponense | reverse complement strand
AGGCATAGGCAGGGGCCTCCTGGGGACTAATTATCGAACGTAATAGAATTATCATATGATAAAAGGAGGAAAGTACGGCATAGAGAAGGAAAATAATTTGCAAAATGCAGTAAATCAATGTAAACAAACCAGTTAATCTTATAGCTATGTTCACAACAAGCAGTCATTAAGAGATACCAGAAGAGTCAAGGAAATGGCGGTTGTTGTTGTTGTAATGTGGAATTACAACCTGAATATTCATAACACTGCCAGAGAGATTGTTCCCCAGCTTTGCGGTAAATGGCAAAATCACGACAAAGTAATAAGGTAATAGTGAAAGTGAAGAAAGCTTCCGTTTTTATGCGGTCGGTGGTTGCATTGATAAGTCCACGAATAAGAGCTTCCTTAAGATGTGTTACAATGCTACATTTTTATGGTTATTAGTGAACGCTAATTAAGGACTTGATCGGCTGTATTCATTTTGAAATTCGTATAAGCTCTGAGATCCAGTTAAACTATGCTTTTTTACGGATGTCAATAAACGGTAACGCAGGAACTGAAAACGATACGTTCACATGTAAAGCAATAAACGTATCCCGAAAACACTAGATGTTGTGTTTCATTGGCTAAAAATAAACGTTTACCATGAACTTTCAGTCGGCGACTTTCATATGGATATCATGAAAACTACGGCAAGGGATCAATCAGTATTCGGTTTGGATTTGATTGCACTTCATCCAGATGTTCTAAGAAGTGTTTCTGTTTGTTATTATTCGCTGTGTTTCTGTTGTATCGTTTTGTTAAGCTATTCAGGCTTTAATAATTGTTTTTGCTTTATTGGCTATGTTGGTCACGAGAACCAAACGTTATTAAGATTGTGACCGTTCGTAAATATTTTCTCAATATCTGTAGAGTTTTAAGTAAATTGTCCCTCTCTCTCTATGCTCTCTCTCTCTCTCCCTCTCTCTCTCTCTCTCGCTCTCTCTCTCTCTCTCTTCTCTCATATATATAATATCTAGTACGCTATATAATCTATATATATATATATTATATATATATTATTAAATACATACACACACACACACACACACATATATATATATAATATTATATATATATATATATATATATTATATAATATATATATTATATATAATAAAAAGAGTGGCCAGCAGAAACTTCAGCATTTTTGTTAAAACTTTATTTTTATCCAACGCCTACGTTTCGGGAAGGACCATCTTCAGGCTAAAAACAGGGAAAAAATTAAAATTTTAATTTTTTCCCTGTTTTTAGCCCTGAAGATGGGATTTGTATCCCGAAACATAGGCGTTGGATAAAAATAAAGTTTTAACGAAAAATGCTGAAGTTTCTGCTGGCCATACTCTTTTTATTAAAGATCCGCCTTTCTAGAAGCGACGACAATGCCATTCATTATATATATATATATATATATATATATATATATATGATAATACTATATATATATATATATATATATATATTAATATAATATATAGATATCTATATATATATATATATATATATATATATATATATATATATATAATATATATAATATATATTTATATATAACATAATAAATATATATTATTATTGATAATATTAATATTAATATAATTATATATAATATATATTATATAATACACACACACACACAAACACGTCCTCAAGTTCACACTGAATCAAGGAGATGTTGTTGTTTAAGATTAAGCTGGCCTTGTGCCAGCACGGGCTCTTGCTTGTAGAGCAGCCCGTATATCAAAGAGAGGTTGACAGGCTTATTTATACAAAGGGAGGGCGGAGTTACAATTTGTTAATCTTAGCAGAATGGCTTCAATAAAAATGGACTCCAACAGATTCCTTTTCCTTTGGTCATTAACTGTGTGGATTATCGATGCCTTATTCCAGCTAATGGCATGGCTTGTCTTAAGTCAATTATCCACAATACCATTATTCTTTAATGGAGGGTAATATTATGAATCTTCTTTTATATCAATAATTTTAAACTCATCCCCTAAAAATTCAGGACGTCAAATTCTAAGAGCTCTGAGATACAACATACTGGAAAATGTTTAGAGCAAAAGTGAATATATGACAAGTTTTTCGTGGGTTTCCTGTATACTTTAAAACAAAAATTGGATTTATTTCTAATAACTAAGACATCCAAAAATGGTATACAATTATTCTCTTCATATTCTATTGTGAATTTTATGGACGGTACACAATTGTATGGAGGAAATCAGGAATATAGTGCCCAGGATAGGTGATAGTGGTTTAACTAGATATTTAGAAAGTTTATAGCTAATAGAACCTGGTGAAGTGATAGTGGGACGAATAGTGAAATCTCTTTTATGGGTCCTGATTAATCCATATATGCAAGGTAAAGATGGGTCAATCGTCGTCACTTTCTCTTTTATTGAATTGAATTCCTTTTGTATAACTTATATTTTGGAATTGAACATTTTATAGCATCAGTTAACGGGTCTTTCTGTAACTTTCTATAAGTATTAGACAAAAAATATGTTTTCCTTTTTTTCCGCATAACTCATTTTATCCATTACTACAGAACAATTTGATTTGTCAGCTTTAGTAATATGCACAATTTTATCTTTTTTTATAAACCTTATCAGGAAATTCACTATTCTATTTGGTATTTGAACTAATCCAAAAAAAAAGTCCTTTTAACTAAATTGATTTTGTTAAAGTATTCCTTGCAAAGAATACAATAAGATTTACATATGTCATTCTAAATGTATTAAAATGCAATGCTCCCAGCACAAATGTGCCATTTCAAAAGGCTTAATGAATAATGGTATTGTGGATCATTGGCTCAAGACAGGTCATGCCATTAACTGGAATAAGTCATCAATGATCAACACGAAGTAACCAAAGGAAAAGGAGTCTGTTGGAGTCCATTTTTATTGAAGCCACGTCAACGAGGACATAAGTCTCCACCCTAGATTAGCTCTTGATCCTCTTTCCATATCTTTTTTGCTCAAAGAAAATTCAGCTAAGATTAACAAACTAACCCCGCTCTCCCTTTGTATAAATAAGCCTGTCAGCCTCTCCTTGATTCAGTGTGAACTTGAGAATGTAGAAATAAACTACTAAAGTACTTGTTCAAAGTCCTTAGTTTCACTCAACTTTCTGCCGTGATTTGACATATGATATATATATAATATATATATATATATATATATATATATATATATATATATATATATATATTCTTACGTTACAATTGTGCTCATGCCTTGATTATTTGTTCGCACACGTGTATCATAATTTATATAGATAAAAAGAAGGGAGTTTGGAGGTCGCCAGCCCGCGTTCAGACACTAAATACCGGCAATAAATGTATTTAACAATTACTTTGTACATTTAGTAACAAAAGAGAGCACAACGGATAGGATATTATATATCTATATATATATATATATATCTATATATATATATATATATATATATATATATATATAATATATATAGGTTAACCATGGTTAACCGCTGAAGCTTGAAGCTGTAAGGGACTTCCCTGGAGTGGAATGGTGTACTACGGTTTGTAACCATATGTGGAAGTTCAGCAAAAGTACTTTCGTCCCCCTGGAAGGGAAATTTACGACAATTAAACACTAGTTAAAATGCGCAGATACGCTAATCCACTTAACCATTCACTTACACTGCTCTATTTGACTTATACAGATTATTTATACTAATGGACATAGCAATAGGTCTTATAATTAATTAAACATGGCAGCAGTTATATTTACAAACGGTTAGCGCTTAGACATTATGAAGAGAGGCTACTCTAAGGGAAAGGGGAAACGGTCTTAGGCAAAGCCCGCCACGAGTGCACGCGGGAGGGTAGGAGAGGGAGAGGAACAAAGGATTGGTGGATAGGATTTCTTTCTGTACGGATAGGAGGGAAGGATGGGATGTTATCCTGGGGAAGGAGGAAGGATAGGTTAGGGTATGAGGTTCTCATACAACAGACACCTACTTTGTAAGGGAGAGAGAGTTGCCTCTCGGAAGAGGCGGACAGAGGACAGCACATCCACCTCGTAAGACTCTCAGTCGGTGAAGAAGGGCCACCCATGCTTTTGGCGTTCGCCCCCTCATCCCTTGAAAGTTGGGGGGGTACTTCCTTGGAGGTTTTCCTACTGGTCAGCGACCCTTGGTCCCTTTTGTCTTAGGCCTAGATTTGCATCACAATTCCCCATTTGGGGGTGCCAGCTCGGCGCTGCCGTCTTGCGGTGGCGTCTGAAAGTAAGAGACCTCAGGGAGGAGACTGTTCTAGGATAGGTAGGTGTGTGGCGAGGCTCTGGGTAGGGCCACCAAGCTTGCATTCGTTCAAATTCCCATGCTGCTTCTCTTGTATGAGAAGATAAAATGGCGGAACTATCCGTTCCACGAATAACAATATATATATATATATATATATATATATATATATTATTACATTTATACATTATACATATATGTATGTATATTATACATATGTATATATAATATATATAGTATAAAAAATTTTCTTATTTGACCTCTACGACCACACATGAACCATGTGTATGTTAATATTTGACCAACCTTTCTCTTTTCAAGTCTAAATCGTCCAACAAACTTTCTTTAATTTCATTATGCTAATGCTTGTCTCACCTCGTGGGTAATTTAAGACATGTTTTCCTCCTGAGACTTTGCGTATAAGCAACTCTCAGGCCCAGTGGCAGCCCAGACAAGGCCATGCCGCGTAACTAGTTACCTGAGCTCAGGACTCGCCTAACGGGTCATGTCTGAGGCTTTACGTTTTGGTAATTTCTTGTAAAGGCTCATACGTATGACCGGTCGAGTCTTGCAAGCCCCATCCTCTCTCTCTCTCTCTCTCTCTCTCTCTCTCAAATATCCATTCTATTTTTTGGCATACAATACAAAAAAAGGAAAAAAATGTATCGCCATGAACTGATGATATTACCTCTCCTCTCTAAATATTCACTAACTTCGAG
>NC_087211.1:43106427-43151427 GCF_015104395.2 Macrobrachium nipponense | reverse complement strand
TCTAACACAAGACGTCTTTCTTGAACTGTGCCCATTGCAGTCTGTATAACATGAGTGTCATTTAACCATTCACGTAACTTCGACTTATTCCTCATACATTCTTAAACTTACGCACTCTTTCGCTAACCGTCCCCCTCCCCCCCCCCCCACGTACCCTTTTATCATACATCCCTTACCCTTCTTCCTATATCCCCCCCCCCCCACTCTCTCTCTCTCTCTCTCTCTCTCTCTCTCTCTTTACGAAGTTTTTCTCCATCTATACCCTTTCCCCTTTCATTCTAATTATTGTTATTGTCGCTGCTGATGTCTGAAAAATAGAGATTGATGTTTTATGAAGATAAATTGGATAACAAAGATATCAGTGATAGTATATCCTGCGCAGCTCTCTCTCTCTCTCCGTTGTGTGTGTGTGTGTGTGTGGTTTTATGCAGTGATCCATGGGACGGCCGGACTTGCTTCCTTAATTAACTAAGGAGTGATTGAAGAAAAAAAAGGGGGTGGGGGTGGGGGGACGGTCATCAAGTAAGTGAAAACGGAAGCTGGAAGAGAATAAGAAGAAAAGGTAAGCTTAGAAAACCGTAACGAGACACTCACTCCCCTATTGGCACAATCTAGCATCACTGATTCCCATTAGAGTATATACTAGAGAGGTGGTGGTCTCACGGGTACTACGAGGCAGTCTACCGGTTGAGGGAAGCTTCGTGGGTAAAACGAGTTGCCTTTTGATTGAGCCTGTGGAGAAATGAAACTGAAGAGGAGCAACCCAAGTATGAGACCAATGTCCGATTGAGTAAAGCGATGCATAAGTAAATGAGAGATAAGGTAAAGTAACTGCAGAGATTGTCTTGTAAGTATTGGATTCTTAAGTTAAGTGAAGCGATTCCCATTCAACTGTTTTGTTGAGATAGAGTTGATAGAAGAATATTGAGTAATCTGAGATTGAGTAGGATAGTTTAGTGGGTATAGACCGGAGACTGCCGTTAATCAAGAGTATGAAAAGGAGTATGCAAGGGAGCAGAACCCAAGGGATCATTCTACTAGAAATGAGAAATATATCAGGCTTTACTTCAACACCAAAGCGCTTACATTAAATATCAGATATGAATTTACAGGACTGGACTGACAAAGCCATAAGGTGGAAGTTTAACGAACAGAACCCGATACTAAACTCCGTTGTTAAATTAAGCTGGCCTTATGCCAAACTCTCTCCAGTGACTTTGAGATAAGTAGAGCTACCTCGAGTGATTGTATCTAACCGCTTATCTATTCCTACACAATAAGCTTTATCTTTCTCTGTCTTGTTATTTTTACGCATCAAATTTTATATTGCTCTTGAAATAAATGATCTTACAATATTCTTCCCTGAAAAGAGTCGTTAAGTTCACTGTCATTCATTACAGGGCCTGTCAATAAAAGAGCGCCAGTGTGGGCATTGCGCCTGAGTGAGCATCAAAGTAAGACAACTGAAAAGGACTATTGATGTGGGTAGAGAAGACTAGCCTTGTTGTTATAAGCCTCTATTGCAAAACATCTCTCGCGGAGGTAAGAGGAAAGAAAGTATCTGTACCGGGCTTTTATTCGACGTTTCAATTCCTACTTCGGCGTCATCTTCCTCCGTTCGTCTGGAGATCTTTCTCGTCCTCATAAATATCCTCCGGCTGTGAAAACATCTGAAGATCTTCCTCTTCGGTCTTTTCCGTCTCGCCGATTCCTCGGGTTCTGGATTGGAGGTTGGGATACCTAGACGAGGCGGGCTCTTCCTCTTTGAAGTATGAGTAACGTTGAAGGGCATTAATTAAATGACCGAACACACTTAGCCTCCATTTTAACTTGTGCATAAATCCCTCAAAATGTTCGTCCAATTCTCCACCGAAATCGACCGCCTTTTATATCCATCCAAGATAAGTTGCCGTGACGGGACAGCCGAGGATGGGCTCGGATAGGGTTGGTGGGGTGCCAGAATTTCTCATAGTTTCCCCTGTCAAGGACAAGCCAACGGAAAACGAGAAGGGAAAGTATAAACAAAGGGTGGGAATGGGTGATGTATATGTAAATTATATGGAAACTTGTTCTGGATTGGCTACACCATTTCCATCTGGTTAATATTCAACGCTGGAATGGTAGATAAATAAGGAGTTCGTGTGGGGGTTAGGCGATAAAAAAGAAAAAAAGACCTCGTGGTGGAGTCACAAGGCTGTTAAATAATTCGAGAGACAATGTTCCACCGCACGAAATTGGGAGGACTGCGATGACGTAAGCCGTAAAGTAACGCCAGTTTATAGTATCAGATCAGTAAACCTAAAGGACCTTGAATAAACCAGTCAGTCACTTTAAACTCCTGGCAGATCTTGGCTGTTTACTGTAAAATTGTTGCCTCTCTCTCTCTCTCTCTCTCTCTCTCTCTCTCTCTCTCTCTCTCTCTCTCTCTCTCATTGGGGTCAGTTTTTCCATTGCCGAATACTCCCTTACAATTGTTTTAATATATATATATATATATATATATTATATATATATATATATATATATATATAATATATATATATATGTATATCACATTACCTTATTCTTGCTAAACACAGTCTCTCTCTCTCTCTCTCTCTCTCTCTCTCTCTCTCTCTCTCTCTCTCTCTCTCGTATAATTACAACCATGAAATAAACGTCAGTCAGTCAATGTTCCAAGACATGGAAAAGTTGGCCTTTTGGGCTCTTTGAAGTCCATTTCCTATATCTCTAAAATCCAAAGGTCTTAAGCAAGTGTCGGTGATGTTCTAATGTAGTAGTTGTGATGACTTACATTTTATACCGAGCTTAAGTGTATGTAGAGCAAAAACAATGATTAGAACGTATAAAAAGTCACGTTAATTAAAAGAAAATGCCTTAACAAGTCGTTATCAGGTACGAATATTCTTCGTATGATTGGTATGTTTTAGCTATCAAATTTTGTCGCTTCAACTCGGCGCAACCGCTGTTGTGCTTGGCGTTGGTCGCACATTTGTTGACTGTCCCTTACCTCATACTACCTTGTGTAAGAGAGAGAGAGAGAGAGAGAGAGAGAGAGAGAGAGAGAAGAGAGAGAGAGAGCCACTGAAAACAGCATTTTGCAAGGTATACGTCTTGATATATCCATATGGTTTAGAGAGAATTTGATATCATCACGTTCAGTTACAAAAAAATCTCCATGGTATGTATGTATAGTAGTACAGTACACTTTGTATTTACGAGAGAGAGAGAGAGAGAGAGAGAGGAGAGAGAGAGAGAGAGAGAGAGAGAGAGAGAGAGAGAGATTCCTGGATTTGAAGCGAAAGTGAATTCTGTAAGCGCGTTGAAGCTTCAGTATTCTAATTGTTAGACTAACAAGGCAGAGCCGATACCTTTGTGGGGAGCAAAGCCTTTATTGCATATGGATGGTATATCCAATGAGACAGACACTCGCGCTCCGTGTCTCTCCAGGCCTCCGGCCGACACGGGTAGATTTAATTTGTCACAACTCTTAAAAAAAGGGGGCGGGGGGTTGGGGGGGTGGGTTTGATGATTTCGGAATAGCTCGGACCTCCATGATGAATTTAGATGGTTTTCAGTCACCCCCAGTGTTTTTTTCCCTTCCATTTTGTGTAGTTTCCTGGATTATTTTTCGAGGTAGGTATTAAACGTGCTTTTGTGTGATTCCCTCCTGCTATTCCATTCAAAATATTTGGAATCGAGGGGAAAATCATGGACGAATGCGGAATGAAAAATCAGAATTTGCATACGGATGCTGGACCCTTTGAAGGACATGGCAGTTTTTGAAGGAAAAAAAAAATATTTTCTCATTTTCTTTCCCCTTTTTGTTATTATTTTGCTACTACCTCCGACAGCGACGCTGGCTGGACGTTTCATATTCTTTTGTGTTTTTATTTACCTGTTTGGTTATCTGTCTACACGATATCTCTCTCTCTCTCTCTCTCAAAAAAAAAAAAAAAAAAAAAAAAGTTGGGCGATTTAATGGAAGTATTGCGGCGATATGTTCTTTTGCTCAAGGGAATGTTGATTAGTTTGAGATGGATCCTGCTGCCGATAAAGTATATTTTTTCTTTATTTATTCTAGTTGTACTAAAATTATTGTTTATCTCCTATGCCTCGTTCTGGTTTTTCCTATCATTGTTTTTTTGATTCGAGGAGAACGCAGCTGTCACTTTGTTTCTTTGTGGAGGTATTAGGCTAGTAATTACAATTTTGATTTATTAATATTATTATTATTAATATTATTATTATTATTATAATTTTGTATGTTGACCCTTGGTATTAATTTCTCTCTCTCTCTCTCTCTCTCTCTCTCTCTCTCTCTCTCTCTCTCTCTCTCTCTCTCTCTCTCAGTTATTACTTACAAATTATTATTTCCTTTATTCCAATTTGTAGACGCGTTGATCTCTCTAATCTCCTCTTTTTAGTACCACCCAGCTTAATGTTTATTTTACATCTGTAGTTCCCTGTTTTTTGCAAACTGTTAACCTAGTTGAACAGATTTGTTTTGATTCGACAACTTTTGCTTGCCATTAGTCTTGGTAATCTTTTCGCACACGGTAAAGTTTTCTGTATGGGAACAGAACCCGTGTGTGTCACGCTTGATGTGCCTCTTCTGTTCATATTTTGGCAATCACCTACTCATCTTCATCTTTTCTTTACCTTGTACTCTTTTAATTGCTACAGACTCTCTCTCTCTCTCTCTCTCTCTCTCTCTCTCTCTCTCTCTCTCTCTCTCTCTCTCTCTCTCTCTCCACTTGGTGTCTCCATGTGCTCTGGTCTATATTTGTGGCTTATGTCTGCTCTCCTTTATCTACCAATCCAAAGCATGCAGTATGAATGACCCCTCTATTTCTATGGCTGGACTGTCTTGTTATCTGTAACCATTATCTTTGGGCATTTAATTTTCAAAGGTTTAAAGCAGAAGAAGCAAAGGATAGGCTAGTGTAATCGCACACAAATCCACATAGCAGCACTGAAGCTCCCTCTCCACCCAAGATAGGACCAGTGAGAAGCAGCCAGTGGCAGCTGATGACTCAGCAGGTAAACTTACGGGATCCTTAAATCCCCATCCTCAGCTCACATTGATGGTAAGGTTATGTTTTGTCAGTGAAATTTATGAATTCTCGAGTGGGACTTGAACTTGGGAACGCCACTCTGTCCAGGCAGAACCAAATGAGCTATTTGTAAGTTTGTTACTAAACTTACTGAAGCCTGTCTCCTCTTTTGAAAATGCCTGCTTGGAATAATTACACTACTTTGTTAACAGACTACTTTAGGAGCAAGGAACCATGGTAGTAAAAGGCCAGCTGAATCATAACAAAATCTACTACTTTACCTTGAAAGGAAAATGTTTGCCAGTGTTAATAAGACAACTATTGCCCTGGTCCTATCTTTTTTGTTAAAACATTTAGGTCGTATGCCAAGAAAGTCCTTACCAATTTGCTCTTCCACTCTGATGCATTTTGAGATTGTTCTTGACCTCTCATTTTACATGAATTGAATAAAATTCTTGGCTTCTCATTTTACTTATTTGTCGAAAAATATAATTTATAGATTTTCTCTGTTTTGTTATCTTAATAAACTTGAGTGGGGGTTAACGTATGCCAGTGTACTTTCGTTTTCCTCCTTTATGCCAGTTTATCCACAGGATGGTTTCAAGTTTACTGGTGAATGAATTTTAATGAAATTTCATTGAGGTGTGGGCTATAAGTTACTGAAAAGTTAATTATGTTTAGAGATGGATATACTTCTTGATGGAGGTTCAGAATAGTATATTTGGCATCATTGGAATTTTTGTAATTTTGCAAACATTTCAATGCTATCTAGTTACCCATTTTCATCTTCGCCAAAGTGGTTATGATTTGGTTTGTTTGCCTGCGACGTGGTCGACATGAAAACTAACGAATCAATTTTACAAAATTGTGTGAAGTTTGACCATGTTACGGGGTGAAAATGTATTATATATAGACATGTATTGTAGCAGGGATTTAGATTGGTTAACCTAGCGATGTGGATCTGGATCTAATTACATTTTGCTTTCATTTTACTTCATGCACTCTTATAATTGTGAGGTCTTAATGAAAAGGCAGCTTCCTGTCTCTTATAAATGTATGTTAATTTCCAAGAACTATCTTGATATATTAGTAGTAATGATTTCGGTAATCAGGATTGTCTAGGATTTTGAAGGCTTGTTAGGCAGGTCTCATATGAATGTACATGTTTCTTATCAAATTATAATAGTAATAATGTATGTACTATACCTTCATGTAAATTTATTACCTCCTCTCACCTGTGTGAAAGGAATTTGCACATTATCTGAAAGCCTCAAAGTTTTACTGTGTATTTCAGGAATCATTTTGTGTAGCTCATTTTCGTTTCTCGTAAGTTTTGCAAGTCATCGCGGCGATCCTCTTTTCGTGGTGCAATGCAAAATTGTCTAATTTCATAAGTTGCAATTTTCATGGTGCAATTCCGGTTCTTTAGTTGTCTCGTCGGAAATCTTCGCAACCGCGTCAATACTTACTGTGCATTGTTATTACAAGGATTCTCAAATTAGTTGCTAAAAAAGGCGTGTGAATATCAGTATTTGTAAATATGTTATGTATATATGTCCGTATGACTAAAACTGAAGTGTTTTATATATATATATATATATATATATATATATATATATATATATATATATATATAAAAAAACACTTCAGTTTAGTCATACGGACATATATACATAACAGGGTCTTCACAGGGTCTGATTAAACGTTTTTCAACCGGAGAAAAGGCGTCTTGAAATATTCGGTAATACAACTTAAGTTCTATTTGAATTGCATGCCGCCACTATGTGTATTACACAAACACACACACACACACACGCACACACACACATATATATATATATATATATATAGTGTGTGTGTGTGTGTGTGTGTGTGTGTGTTTGTGTAATACATATAGTGGCGGCATGCAATTCAAATAGACTTAAGTTGTATTACCGAATATTTCAAGACGCCTTTTCTCCGGTTGAAAACGTTTAATCAGACCCTGTGAAGACCCTGTGAGGGAAATGGAGAACCTCTTCATTCGAATCTGGGTTGGTGCAATATTTTTATTCCCTCCCTCGCAAATGAGGAGGAAACTTTTTCAGTGGAAAACGTATTCAAAAAGTTAAGTGAACCGAGAAATCGAGGGGTCATTGCATGCTGGCCGTTACATGCACACTTGTGTTACACCGCCGTATATTCCTAAAGCATTTTTGCGTGCATGCCTCAGCAAACGTGTATTCATGAATGCATTAATTACGAAGTAAACGCACATTCATTAATAAATATATCTCCATAGAGACGTATATGCAACTATGTAAAACTTAGGTATGACGATAAAAGCTTCCGTTTAGTGGTATCAGACGTGAAACCTTCCTAGTTATAAAGGAGAATGAGAAGAATGTTAAATAAAAGGGAATTTTACTTCTCTTCCCGGTTACAAATCTCTCCTCCACGTATTGTGATTCTGATGTTCCTAGAATTAATTTTGAGGGTACGTTCCACTTGTAAAAGCCATGCGTTTCGAGTTGAAAATTCACTTCTTGTCCATATACGTTGGGAACTATTGATGATATGTTCCTGGAACTAAATATGTTCCTTCATATGCACTTCGTGGTGGGACAGTTTTCACGTTACGTCTACTGGGAAATATAATGGGAAAGTGTCTGTATGAAATGCATTTTGGGATGTATGGCTAACGAGGCTTCCATGTACCCTTAGACATTGTGAAATTATACTATACGTGAGCGGTATTGACGAACTGTAGAGAACGTTTTTTTTTTTTTTTTTTTTTCATTTTTTTTTTTTTTTTTTACCGTTAGATATATAAAATACTTTTAAAGCTGAAGTGGCAGTATTGGTGAGACGTGTTTACGAACTGCTGAAGAGGCTTCTCAGTACTGATAGTGTATTATATCTTTACTTTTTGAAGGCCCTTAATAGTTGGAAGAAGAATTGATTTGAAAAGACTATCTTGCTACTCTTTGACGTTTAAGAAAAAATAAACAAAGTGAACGTTATTTATTTTACCTGTACGCATACTGTATTCATCGAGAGAGACACAGACAGACCTTACATCTTGTTCGGGTTGCCCCAGGTCCCTCAGTGTGAGGCACCTCTAATGTCTACCAGAGAGTTGCTAGTACATCTTCCAGTATATTTTGCATCTTCCAATCTTGGATGGTCTGGGATGCAGCTTAGATATTTGCCGAGCTTCTAGTACATCTTCCGGTATATATTGCATCTTCCAATCTTGGATGGTCTGGGATGCAGCTTAGATATTTGCCGAGCTTATTCTTAAACAATCTACGCCCTCACTCCTGATATATTCCTCAGATGAGCTGGCAACGCATTGAATAGACGCTGCATTATCGATGCTGGTGCGTAGTGGATTAATGTCCTGTGTGCTTTCCTTATTTTTCCTGGTATAGTTTTGGGCACTATTAATCTACCTCTGCTTGCTCTTTCTGATATTTTTAGCTCCATGATGTTTTCGGCTATTCCTTCTATCTATTTCCATGCCTGAATTATCATGTAGAGTTCTCTTCTCCTTTCTAGACTATATAATTTTAAGGATTGTAGTCTTTCCCAGCAGTCAAGGTCCTTAATTTCTTCTATTCTAGCTGTAAAATACCTTTGTACACTCTCTATTTGTGCAATATCCTTTTGATAGTGTGGGTACCATATCATGTTGCAATAGTCAAGTGGGCTACGAACATATGTTTTATAAAGCATAATCATGTGTTCAGCTTTTCTTGTTTTGAAGTGCCGTAACAACATTCCCATTTTTTTTTATGTTTTGCCAATAGAATTGCTATTTGACCATTGCATAACATGTTCCTATTCATCATCACACCAAGGTCTTTAACTGCTTCCTTATTTGTGATTGTCTCATTATTAGGTCCCCTATATGCATATAGCTTTCCTTCTCTGTCTCCATGATTTATTGATTCAAATTTATCAGAGTTAAATACCATCCTATTTACCTCTGCCCAATCATATACTTTGTCAAGGTCTCTTTGTAGCGCGTTCCTATCTTCATCACAAGTAATTTCTCTACTTATTTTTGTCATTGGCGAAACTACTCCCTACCAAGTCCTTAGCATTACTGTCTATGTCTGCATTCATAATAACAAACAGTAACGCAGCTAACACCGTACCTTGTGGCACACCGGATATTAACTTAGCTTCATCCGATTTCTCATCGTTTGCAATAACTATCTGTTTTCTGTTGTGTAAAAATTCTTTTAACCATCTTCCTACTTTATCCACTATATTATGTTTTCTCATTTTCTTCGCTAATATATTATGGTCTACCTTGTCAAAAGCTTTTGCAAAGTCTAGATAAACCACATCTGTTTCATTTCCGCTTTTCATATTTTTGTATATGTTCTCACGGTGGACTAACAGTTGGGTTTGTGTACTTTTTCCGGGTACGAAACCATGTAGTCCTATATTAAACAAATTATTTTTTATTAACTGTTTCATAATATTTTTCTTCATTACCCTTTCATACACTTTCATAATATGTGATGTTAGACTCACAGGCCTATAATTATTTGCCTCTAGTCTTGATCCACTTTTGAAAGTAGGGGTAATATATGCTAATTTGTGCTCATCATAAATCTTGCATGTATCTACACTTTGTCTTAATAATATTGCAAGTGGCTTTGCGATAGAATGAACTACTTTCTTTAATAAAATAGCAGGGACACCATCAGGCCCTACAGTAGCTCCATTTTTAATTTCATTAATAGCCTGCACAATATCAGCTTCATTAATATCTATGTCTGCTAAATATTCACTATTTTCGTCCCTTACTTCTATATCATTATCTTCATTATCAATTCTAGGGGTGAATTCTCTCTTATATCGTTCTGCCAATATGTTGCATATTTCCTTTTTTTCATTCGTTAATCTCCCTTCAATTCTTAGAGGGCCTATTTCTACTCTTCTTTTATTCATCTTTTTCGCATACGAGTATAATAGTTTGGGGTTTTGCTTGATATTTACTAGGGTTTTTTCTTCCAAGTCCCGTTTTTCATTTTCTTTTGATTGTATAATCTTTTGTTCTGCATTTTCTATCTTATTTTTTAGTTCTGTAACTTTCCATGCATTTTTTTCTTTTGCAAGACCTTTTTTCCACTTTCTGGTTTTCTGGAACAAGATTCTTCTGTCTCTTGGTATGCATGACTGATGTTTACTTTTCTTCTTCGTTATATATTTATCCACTATTTTCTCTAATATTTTATATAATATCTCCGTATTTACCCTTATATCATCACTTACGAAAATGTTATCCCAATCTTTGTGTAATTCTTCATTTATTTCTGACCATTTTATATTTTTACTGTTGAAGTTGTATTTTCCATATCCTTCCTACTTTTTCATTTCTTGCTTATCTCTGTTTTCACTTGCTTTGGAATGGACTGTTAATTCTATGACATTGTGGTCTGAAATACTCGCATTATAAACTATTATTTCTTTAACATAATTCACCTCGTTCACAAATACTAGGTCTAAAGTATTTTCCTTTCTTGTTGGCAGGTGATTTATTTGTTGAATGTTGTATTCTAGTAGCATATCTAATAGCTTTTCGAATTGCCTCTTATCTTCTGCACTCTATTACTCTCTTTTTTATATGTATAAATACAACCACAATCTCCTATTCGTTCTTTCCAGTCTACGAAAGGAAAGTTATAGTCTCTGGATAGGAGAATAGTCCAGTCCTTGTGATTTCTACATATATCATCCAATTTTTCTATTATTATGTCAAACTCTTTAGTATTAAGGGGTCTATATAGTACTATGTTCATTAATTTTTCAGATTCAAATTCTACCACTATTAGTTCACATTCTGAGTTACTATATTTCTCTTCTTATATTTTTTTTTTCCTTTTTTTTTTTTTTTTTTTTTTGTTTTTTTTTTTTTTTTTTTTTTTTTTGAGAGAGAGAGAGAGAGAGAGATACTTGTTGCTCCATTCGATTGGTTTGTTCCTACCTGTTACTCCTCTGAATGTGGTCAGTCTTTATTGTCTGTTAATTTCTCTCTAATTTTATAATTTATTTTATTAAAAAAGAAGCAAACAAATAAATTCGAATGGATTACCATTTTACTAGGAAGAAGACCAAATTTCGTTTCATTATATATTGTAATTTTTTTTATTTAATTTTGTTCAAAAGTAGTATAAATTACACTTTATAATTAAGGGACTTTAAACTTGCACTGAAAAACTTAAAGGATTTAGGATGGTTAGGACGAGTCTTTTGTATACAATCTTTTGCGTGGGATTAACAAATGGAACATTTCATTATTTTGAATGTCGGCAGTATGCTTATTTTATTAACTCGTCTATTTTTTGTCATTACAGGCCAGTTATCTGTTTAAGGCCCTGTCCCACTACCGAATTTTCCGTCGATTGTTGAATTTGACGTCGACTTTTCATGTTTTGACGACGATTTTCTGCTGTCGTCGTCACGAATTTTGAAAACGATAGCAATCGAATCTCACCCACCGCTACCGACGACTTTATTGTTTGTTTACATCTCCGAGAGCGCGCATTTCATGTCATCCAAAGAAATATGGAGAGCATGGTACAGTGGAGAAGGTTTCCAGAACAGTTTTTGGCCGAAGATATGAGGGATAGACGATGCTTATAGGACCAGAAGCATGATAGTTTTATAAAAATGGTTTCAAGAGGAAAAAATATGAAGAAATCACCATGCGACACTGGGAAAACTTTCCTGGACTTGCTGATCTTCATTCATGTAAACATGTTATATTTTGAATATCAGATTGTTTTATAGCTTGGGTCTGTTTTCATTGTTATCTCGTATGTATATAAAGACAAATCTGATATTTTACAATGTTGAGAATACGTGTGACAATAAGAGTACAGGATGACGTTGACTTTTTGGAAAGTCGACGGAAATATTGCTAGTGTAACAGCACGTTTACATTTTCTGTTTTGGAACCTCGATGGTAACCTCTATGGTAAATATATAGACCTTCCGAACAGTTTGCAACTGCCCTGTTCCAGCTTGCCCCTTCACAAAATGCACGACAGCATTAAGATGATTACTTTATAAATTGGTGATGTTTCATGAGAAGGAGTGAGACTAAGAGGAAGAATGAGACAGAAACAGAGTGAGAAAGAGGAATTACACGGCCCAGCAACTCCAGCATCCGAATCTAGGAGAGTCACCCCACTCATTTTTCCAGGCTCACTTCATGGAAACCGCGTGGTCAACCGATGCCCAAATCATAGAAAACGGACTTTTTTTTTTTTCTTATAATACAAATGCTCCTCGGTATCATGTAAGAAAATTGACCGTCGTTTAAGCTAGGACTAAAGGTAAAGTTTCAAGCGCACTTGCTTTGTTTTCTTCGTCGGAATATATGGTCGCCATTATATTCCAAGATTGAAATTTTCGTAGATGTTCTAAGCACGGTGAAAGCTATTAGATTATTATTATTATTATTATTATTATTATTATTATTAATTAAATTAATTATGGCACTCAGCCCATGCCCTGAGAAAGCAGAAGTTAGTGTGAAAGTGGAGTGAAAATAATGCTTTTCGCAAGTAATGGCGTGTTATAATAAGTCAGGGAAAACGGAAAGGCACAGATGAATGAGAAAGAACCCATTTTCCTTGGGTAAATAAATATACAAAGGCCTTTAAGCCCTGCGGTATTACAGGGCACATTACTGGCCATAATGGAAAAAGGCAAGTTCGTTCAGCTAATTAGATTAGACTATCATTTTCATTAAGTAATGGTAACGCACATAATATTCTCTCTCTCTCTCTCTCTCTCTCTCTCTCTCTCTCTCTGTTCGTATCAGAGCATCGGCTCTGGTTTGTATGTATGCTTTATTAGTAAATAATATATATATGTATATATTTATATATATATATATATATATATATATCTAATATATATATATATATAATATATATATATATATATATATATTATATATCTTTTATATTCTTGTTAGTGTGCACTAACACGAAGAAAAAATTTTTTTGATGGGCATCAACAATTTACTGGCATCATTTCCAGTATCTCTAGTAATTCCCACATCTTCCTGGATAAAAATGCTATTGTGATGGTGTATCTGAAGACTGGAAGAAGTATTAGAGGTAATGGACGTGTAAGATGGAAGGACGTTTGTGCTAGAGAAGCATAAATGAAAAGGTAGACACGGACATGCTGAAATGACGTGGAGAAATTGCAGCTGCAGGAGTGAACTGCTGAAGCTCTTTAGTCATCTCAACCTGACATCCACCCTTGGGAGATCCAAGGAAGCTGAGCCTGGCGTTGTTTGCAAGTTTGGATTCGGAGGAGGCGTCAAAGATTCTTAAAGATTCTCACTATGAACTGCATTTGAGTCTCGTGCCAGCTTTTGGACGGGGAGACTCTGTCTTCCGTGGGTTCTAGGAGGCGTGACCGCCTTTCAACATACACTATAGGATATTGGGTGACTGTAGGCTTTTGGGTATCTGTTTGGAGTCCTTGGAGTAATGTGGAAGCATCCTGGCATGTGGAATATATTAATTTTCGTTTTTCGAGTTTGTGAAATTTGGGTTTGCATTTTAAATTATCATTTTGAATTCTTGTTTTTCAACAGTATTTCTGGCTGTGCTTTCCTTTATATTTCATTGTCGTTCCAATGCAAATCTGGTGTACTCCTGAAGGAGGTCATGGGGTTAATGGCTGAAAAGGTTTTCGGTATTGGATTGAGTGAGTATAACAGCATAGTAAAACTGTTTAGCCGATCAGGACTTCAGTCAAGAAGATTGGGAGAAGTACTGGAGATAGGGGAAGTGTTCCCATTAAGTTACAGGTGCCACGTGGGCATTGATAATTGAAAAAATATAGACCGGACCAGAAAAATCTTATATAGTATATATATTAAAATAAAGACTGGGTCAGTCTTTATCTTAATATGTATATATATATATATGCATAGATTATATGAAACAAGGACAATGATGGCACGTCAGCGCACATTCATTTAGTATCCTTTAATCCTTTTCTCCTTCCCGCATGCATCCTCCGCAGGGCTATTCTGGGCAGCCACGATGAAAACATGGATTCCACGTGGTCCCTGTCGCTGTCTTATGTCGGATGGGCAACGCGATAAAAGAAAGAAAAAAAAATCGAAAGACGTCATCAGCCTGCGTGAAACCAGTCTTTTCTGCGTAGGTTCAAACTTGATAAAAAAAAAAAATCACTCGAGGAGGGATTGCTTTGTTATTTCGTTTTTATTATATTTTTTATTCATTTTCCTCATGCTGATTTCCTCTCTCTCTCTCTCTCTCTCTCTCTCTCTCTCTCTCTCTCTCTCTCTCTCTCTCTCTCTCTCTCTCTCTCACGGATGCAGAAACCTTTATAGTATATGCGGTGTACTTCACGAACGCTTTCGTAAATTTTAGGAAAAGATACTTATTTAGAAATTTAATAACGTATTGCTACATGACAGAAAGTGAGAAATTACAACTCTGAATGAGAGTTAACAAATGGAAAATACCATTAGCCATCAGACTGATTGGGTGGCTGCAAAGGAACGTCATTGGAAAAGCCAGCAAGGTTTCATTGCGTCCCATCCGCCTGCGATTCCCTGCTCAGAATTCATTGCCCACCTTGGTCGACCGATGAAGAAGGAGACAAAAAATATCGTCAGCGGGAAATCTCTTGCATAATGCATAGATGATTGTAGAGAGCAATGTGCTTTAGACTTGTTGGCGACCACCACTCTGGTCTGTAGCCCATTTTGAGAAGAAAGGGCACCGTAACCTGGTTGTACGAGATTTTATTTCATAAAAGCCCGCGTACTCTCTTGATACGCACTGCTTATCATCTATCAAACTGTAGTTAGATACACAGGGAGATACATACGTATTTGAAACCGTCAATGAAAAAGTTTTTTTTTTTTTTTTTTTTTTTTCAAAATAAGATAATTGACTTCAGTTTTTTTTTTTTTTTTTTTTTTTTAACAAAATAAGATAATTGACTTCAGTTTCATCTTGCTTAATGTAAATAACTTCTGGTCATGTTTACTTGTGCATGCATGTATACATACATATATAGTCGCTGTGGTGGGTGTAGGTGGGTCATTATTATTATTATTATTATTATTATTATTATTATTATTATTATTATTATTATTATTTATTCGCCTAATACATTTTATATATTGAGTTTCTCCTCATAGGTAAGGTTCTCTGAAATCAAAATTCTCTCTCTCTCTCTCTCTCTCTCTCTCTCTCTCTCTCTCTCTCTCTCTCTGTTATTTGTTTGCCTGTTGTCATAACAGACGTTGGTTGTGTGTGACCAGTATTATAACAACCGGTATTATTGTTGTTGTTGGTATTTTTTATGTTAAATCACAATCCTATTTCTAGTATTTTTGTCTCTGTTTCGATCAATTATAATTTTTAGGATCATAACGACGATAATGACAATTTTTCTTGAACAGTAGTAGTGATTTTTATGGTATGACTATGAAAATGAATACTTGAGCATTAAAATTATTTTAATATTATGCGTTTTTCCTTTCGATTAATACTGATACAAAGAATATTAACACTTTCAGCTTATGGCCATACACATGCATAATGCATACACAATATGCGATGCCGACGACATAAAAATACAGTAGCAGGAATAAATAAAGCAGTAACATCTGCGCTAATAGTAATTATATTAATGAATACAAATGTGACATAGTCAACAGCAAAATAATCAATCGTGTTGATGATAGATTGATCAAATATTATATTTGACTCTTTTGTATTTTTACAGCCCCCCCCCAAAAAAAAAATAATAATAATAATAAAAGGAAAGCTTTGGCTCTTTTATGGAGGATATAGTAATGGTATATATCCATTATTTTAAACAAAATCCTTTGACTATTTTTGTTGACTAACAGCATCATAATATTTATAAGATAAATCCTCTGCCCCGCTATTCTTATATATGGAAGGATAATGTGTATTTACACAGATAAAATCCTTTGGCGTTTATATATAGAGGAAATGGTTATGCATTGATTAGAAAGAATCACTTTTTTTGGAATGATAAAAAAGAAGAAAAGAATCTCATCTTCCAAGGAACGATCTTGTATTTTTCTTTCTTTTAATCAGAAATTCTTTCGCAATTTCCAAAGCGCTTCGTCAGTCGCCGCCCCTCTCGATTGAGATGAGGTCTTCCTTCCACAATCAGATTCAAAGAATCGAATCTTAATTGCCTTCCGTTGCGCGGAAATTCTTCAGTGGGACGACATACCAGTAGCTGACATTAATATTCAACGATGGAGCTTGCGAGATTTGAATATAAGTATCAGTATTGACATCCGCGCATGGCAGACGACGCTGATATAAATAGGTTGTGCGAGGTTAGTTTGGGGAACCTGTTTACGACTGGCTTTTTTTTTTAATCCTAGCTTTGATTGTTTGAACTTTGTCATTTTTTTTATACTGCTGTTCTTTTGGTGGTGGGAGATATAATAGTCTTTATATTTATGAATTTTATTAATCTCTCATTTTTGGGGAGACCTTTTGCCAGTTTTTAAAAAAAATCTTTTTGAAGATTTTTAATCGCATTATAGTTTTAGTTGGCAAATTCACACATAGTAAACGTAGACTTCGTGTAAATTCGAAGTGATGTTGACAAGGGTATCAGATATCTAAAACAAGGCTTTATAAATCAAATATCGCACATATTTAGTTTTATGAGTTTCGTTTTGTTTTGTTTCAACAGACTTAAACCGTACTGCAGCCAGACTTTATTTTGTTTTAACTTTTCCTCCCAACTTGGGGAAATTCTTAGGTGTTGACGACCAAAACAGTGTTTCCCCATAAGGGGAAAATCAAACGTAACTATGCAGTAACAATTTCCTTCTCGGAGCGTTATTGCAACGGACGTGTCTCTCTCTCTCTCTCTCTCTCTCTCTCTCTCTCTCTCTCTCTCTCTCTCTCTCTCTCTCGTTTTAGAAATGAGGAATGTTGAGGCGAGGAAGTTCCCAGCCACCCACAGGAATCTTCTCATACTCAGTCGTCTCGGCCCCTCCTCCTCCTCCTCCTCCTCCTCTCTTTCCTTCCATTTAACCCTTATCTCCTCCTACTCCTTTCTCTCACTTACTGCGGTAGTTTCTTAACATCAATGAATCACTGATCAACCGTCCTTTTGTCTCTGTACGTGGTTTTCGTATTTCCTTTATGACGTGCGTGCCAGCACGCACCTGTCTGCGTTTTAGGAGTAGGAAAGAGAGGAGGAAGTGGTCGTATCGACATTAGATTCAATCAAAAAAATTGCTCAAAAGCAAGAAAAATCCATTTTCTACTGCCAGTTGGATTATTATTATAAATGCTACGGTTGTCGTAAGCCGTAAGTGAATAAGATTTGATCGGTCAGTCAACTTTTTCATGTCAATATTTTGTTTTGCAGCCATACTTCATGAGAGAGAGAGAGAGAGAGAGAGAGAGAGAGAGAGAGAGAGAGAATTAAATCATGCCACCTCCTTCGCTCTCTCCCCCCCACCCCCGTTCCTTCAGACATTCCGATGGGTCTGCCTCCACCGCCCACAGCCTGCGTGGTCACACGCCCAGGATCCTCGGGGCTGCCACTGCTGTTGCCTCTCAGCCGCGACCTTGAGACATACACAAAGTCCTGCGAATTATAGGGCAGCTGGCGCTCGGTTTTCACAGGAGTCTTTGAACTCCACGAAGGACAGGAGAGGAGGAAGGGAGGGACAAGCTCGTCAGGACATGCTCTCTCTCTCTCTCTCTCTCTCTCTCTCTCCGACTGTAGCAGCTGCCACGCGCCTGATACATTCACAACTGCTACCACCTGCAGGAGACGAGACGCGTTGATTATTAAACAGGAAAGTCAGATGGTTGCCGGAATGGCCTTAGCACATACACAGAGTGCTTTGAACTCTTTGAAGGCTATCGGTTACATACAAAGGCAGGAGAAGTCTCTCTCTCTCTCTCTCTCTCTCTCTCTCTCTCTCTCTCTCTCTCTGTAGTTGTTAATCGACTGCTGTGGTTTGCACCTGGTGTAAAAAGAAAACAGATTAGAAAAAAAAATGACGGGCGAAAATGAACTAGGTTCCTTCAGCATGTGTGCTTTTATCATGACATCATTGAAAAAAAGCCGTAGTTCGGAGAGGTAATTCTTACTCTGCCTGATGAAACCATTCATAAGATATTCATAAGAAGGATTCTCTCTCTCTCTCTCTCTCTCTCTCTCTCTCTCTCTCTCTCTCTCTCTCTGTGAGAGGACGGTATTTGATGATACGAGCTTCTTGGGACGTTAAGTGCGATCGAACACCTGCTGTCACGTCAAATATCCTTTCCTCCCCTCCCACCCACTCCCGCCCTCTAACGCCAACATGTGAACGGACATATTTATCCTTCATGAAATTCATCGATTCGTCAAGCACGCGCGTCCTCCCCCTCCCCCTCCCCCCGCCATCCCGAAAAATATCCTGAAGGTCACGGGAGACGTTGCGGTAACGGCTGCAGCTCCTGCCGTCGGAAAGGACGACTTCGGTGGTGGCGGTCGGGATGACGTTGATGGCAGTGACGAACAAGAACTTGACAACACCTGGAAGATCACTTAACTGAGGGAGGCGCCGAAGAAGGTGATGACGTTTCAGTCGTCCCGTCAAAGGACTCACTCAGGGCTACAAATCGTCGCGCTGCCGTGATTTAAGATTTATAACGAAATCACCTTCAGGTATTTAAGCGAGGTGGTCAAGTCCTGCTCTCATAGACTACCTTGTCCGCAGCTCTCTTCCCCCATGCCCCCCCCCCCCCCCCCAGAATACGCCAGATGGAAAACAGTTGTGAATCCATCATCCACGTTGGAGTGGCCCCCCACCCTCCTCCCTGTCTCCTGTTCCCTCCCCCATCTCATTACATCCTATCTCCCTGAGGCTTTTGTCTCCTTTATGAAGTTTTACGAGCTTGACTACGAAGTGGATGCATGCGCTCTCGAGTGTGACTCTGACGTCATAATCACGATTAACTGTCGGACGGAACCGTCTCTTTAATGAGCTGTTATTGTCGGTCTTTTTATCTCCATGTTCATGAATTTTTTTCCAAACTTGCTTTTGATTGGCTTTCAAGTAATTTGATAATGTTCCGATCTCTCTCTCTCTCTCTCTCTCTCTCTCTCTCTCTCTCTCTCTCTCTCTCTCTCTCTCTCTCTTCTCTCTCCCTCTCTCTTCTCTCTCTCTGAGTACGAATGTTAACCTGTTTTCCATTATCTGTAATTGTTGAGATTTTTTCTTTTCTTTTTTCCCCGTGAACAGCAACCTCGTGCGCTCCAACACCTGGACAGGATATGATTTTTTTTTTTTTTCCGTCCCGATCTTTCTGGTGGCAGTCAGCAGCAGCAGCAGCATCTAGGCCAAGTGGCGCCTGTATCGGGCGCTTTAGGGGAAGAGAGAGAGAGAGAGAGATGTCTATGAACCCCCGAAGGACACAGACCAAACGCCGGAGGTACTGTCCGAAAGGGAAGCAGCTGCCACGCGACCCTATCAGCAGCACCTGCTGGAGGAGAAGATGAGGAAAGAGAGACCAGTGGGAGGGTTGGTAGGAAAAAGTGGAAAGAAGGAGGTACAAATGAATGATGATGACGAGGATTAAGCCAATGAACAGAGGCGAAGAAAAAGTGGAGGAAAGCGCAAACCACCGGAGAGTAAACAAAAACAAACGCCAAAGACAAAATTTAGGAGTTTTTCGAGGCATGGCTTAACTGACATATATACCCTGAAAGAGCGGTCTGTGAAAATATAATGTGGACAGTGAACAATTGTGTGCTTTGAAGAGTAAGTCTCAAATAACGGGGGTCATAATTCAGAGTATTTAGACCTAAATTTTGATGACACTAAAAGACCTTAAACATTGATGTGTCAAAAAGATCTTGATTTTGATGCGAATCAAAATGGACTTAGATTTTGATGCCAGTCAAAAGGACTTTAGATTTTGATGCCAGTCAAAAGGACTTTAGATTTTGATGGGAGTCGAAACGACTTGAGATTTTGATGCTAGTCAAAAGGACTTTAGATTTTGATGCCAGTCAGAAGGACTTTAGATTTTGATGTGAGTCAAAAGGACTTTAGATTTTGATGTGATTCTATAGGGCCTTAGATTTTGATGTGAGTCAAAAGGAACTAAGATTTTGATGTAAGTTAAAAGAAAAGTTTAAATTTTGACGAATAAAAGAAGAAACTTTATTTTGTTGCGAGTCAAAAGGACCATAGATTTTGATGAATCAAAATAACATTAAATTATTGACGTGAATCAGAGGAATTAGATTTTGATGTTAAGAAATAAAGAAAACTTAAATGTTGATGTACCTAAATGAAAAGGACCTTTGATTTTGATGTGTCCGAGGGCCCTTAGATTTTGATGAGAGTGTAAAGGACTCTTATACTCTTCTTTTTTATGCGAATCGAAATTACTAAATTTTTGAAGCTATCCTTCTGTTTAAGAATTAATGACGTGAAGGGAGCAAGAGATACTTTTAGTCCACAAATGACTTGTTGTCAGTTTAATTGTTAGCAGAAGTCATAAAACTTCGTGCCATTGTGAGAAGTGTGTTTGCTTGCGTGTACGCGTTTCCTTTTGTTAAATAGTGAAAACGTTATGAAGTTAGTTATAATTATTTTCCTTCCATATTTTTTAGACTTTTTTCATGTCACAGTATACATATAATGATGTACATATGGACTTGTGTAATAAGTCAACATATACTACGTAAATTTAAGTATATCTTAGTATAACCAGACCACTGAGCTGATTAACAGCTCTCCAAAGGACCAGATTTTTAAGTTACGTGGCTAGGAACCAATTGGTTACTTTGCAACGGGACCTACTGCTTTTTGTTGGTTCCGAACCACGTTATATCGTGAAATGGAGTTCTAATCAAACAAGAGCTACCGGATTGATAGGCCAGTACGCAACCCACTCGTTCAAGGAGGACTTTACATTATATATATATATATATATATATATTATATATATATATATATATATATATATATATATATATATATATATATAAATAGTTTAAATATGGAGGCTGGTACCCCAGATAGATCAACTCTTTGCTTACTTGAATTAGAAACTAACCTTGTAACAAATTCTTAGAATTTAATTAACGTTTTAAAATGTGACGATTTCCCCTTTTTTACGTCTGTTACTTACAAATTCGTTGATCATTTGAAAATTTACTTCATAAAAGTTCGTTTTTGTTGAAGCTAATTTGTAATATTTGGCCGTTTATTTAGTTTGTGCATTTGTTCAACTTTGCAAATTTTTAATTTGTAGAATTTAGTGCGTTTTTTTTATTTTGTAAAATTTTTCCTTGTGTTGAATTTATTTGGAGAATTAGAGTATAATTCTGAAGAGAGGACGTGATTGCGAATATGCTCATCTCTGTGAACAAAACCTGAATTTCCCAAACCAAATTTTCTTCCTGTATTTAAGAAGTCCCTTTCATGAACTGATCTGATGGCTGAGATAAATAAACACCACATGGTTGAACGGCATGGCTGGGCATTCAAGGTTACCACGCGCCGTTGGAACGGCATGGCTGGGTATTCAAGGTTACCACGGGGCACCCTTGGAAGATAGGAAATACCGCCATGCAGGCGGGCGGGCGGGCCTACTAACCTAACTGTCGCCATCTCTGCTTGTACAAACTACGTAACATTTGACGAACTTGGGTGGGTACCTTTGGTTACTCGGAAGTGTGTGTGTGTGTGAGAGAGAGAGAGAGAGAGAGAGAGAGAGAGAGAGAGAGAGAGAGAGAGAGAGAGAGAGATTGCTCATAGTAAATAAACAAGATGCCGATATTTCTTTATTCACTGTAGGTCCTGCCTTCGGATTTATGGTATAATTCACTAAATTATACAAATTGAACATCTGCAAGCTAGGGAGTTGATGTAATTAAATTCTACAAACAAAGTAAGAAAGTTGAACAAATATCCAATATTTCACACAAAAATGATGTATCGGATTTCCAGCACACGTCATTGACGGTACCAATTGCCTTTTGTAAATGTGTTGCTGGTTTTCATCCATTGGTAGTAAATTTGGAAAAAAACAATACAACTTTCTAATCTAACTGCCCATCAAAAATGTATCATACTATATGAAAGAAGTGCCTGTAGACAGCCTGGATAGTAGCTTTGTTTACATGAACAGAAAACAAAGACGGTTACATGTGTGATTTCCAGGATTCTTTTTCATATCAAGGAAAGGGGAATATATTAAATTCACGAGACTACAGGAGTGTTGTTGCAGGCGTAAAACATGGAATGGGCTCAGTTATTAGAATACAGGAGGCCTTTGGGTAACGTAAAAAAGTAATGTATTGAAATGAAAATTCTGGAAGCCGTCCGTTGAGGTGAATAAGAAAGAAAAATGTATTTCCTTTATAACATTCCACACACTGGAATGAAAATGCTTAGCAGAACGGTGAAAGCATTCGAAAATATGCTGGTATGCCGTCGTTGGTCTGTGTGTGTGTGTGTTTGTTTGTGTCGTCTTCCACTCGCGCGAAAGAGAAAGAGTGTGTGTATGTGAGAGGGGGAGAGGGGGGGGGGGCGTTCTGGGATGTGCGCAGGAAGGATCGGTTTCTGGGGTGGGTAGGGGGAGAGAGAGAGGGCGTAAGGGCAGGTGGTCACCTCCATGCGTTATTAGTGGATTTAACCTTCAAGCTCTCCCGAAGGTCACGGGCTGTTGACCTCTTAATAGGGCGTTCAAAACTTTGGCGGGGCCGTTGAAAAAGACACAGAGAGAGTCCGAGAGAGAGCGTGCTATTCTTTTTCGCCTTAGTCACAAAGGGAAGAGGATTTTGGGCGCCATGGCTTGTTTTGTTTTGTGGAGTTTTAAGTGATGAAGGTGTTCATGGGATGAAACGTGTTATAAAGATTTCAATTTTTTTTTTTTTTTTTTTTTTTTTTTAACTTTTTGATTAACTTTACAATGGGAATATTCTTTGCACTCTTTATTTTCGTATGACCAGTAACTAGAATAAGTTATATTATTATTATTATTATTATTATTATTATTATTATTAATTCATTTATAAACGCTTGGTCAATTATAAACCTGCGAGATGATAATTCTTTTGGAAATTGTCAGTTTGACTTATACTTTTTCAAGGGACCAAAGTTTGTTGGAGTAAATCTTATTGCTATTTACTATATGGCGTTTTAACAACAGCTGGTATCCTTTTACTACTCTTACTATTATCCTGCAGAAATTGCAGCCATTGAAAGCCTTTCTTATTATTATTATTATTATTAATGTGGTTTTGATGATGATGATGATGATGATGTTTTGATGTCGCTCCATGCTTATGCTATTTTCGGAGAGAGAGAGAGAGAGAGAGAGAGAGAGAGAGAGAGAGAGAGAGAGAGAGAGAGAGAGAGAGAGAGAGACTGGACTCCATCGTACAAACGCCAGAAATTTAGATGGTCAACGCCCCTCGGAGGTCACATCGGCGTGACCTCATAACAAGAATCTGGAAGGCGTACGCCCTTGTGCTCTCTCTCTCTCTCTCTCTCTCTCTCTCTCTCTCTCTCTCAGACGAAACTTGTTCCTTATTTGGTGTTATTAGTTTCTTACCTTTGAAGGAAGGCCCATCTGACTGACTCACTGTGGCTTCGCTTTGTTGCAGATATAAAATTCATAAACAATAACGATTACTTTTGTTTTTTCTTTTCATTAAAATACTTGTCTCATTGTTTATCTGGTTAGATAAGCAATGTTCATTTGCCACATTATTTTAGTGTATTTTTGTTATAATTTTTTTCAATATTTTACGCAGGTCATTTGTTTGCCCATGTTTCTCTCTGTTATAATGATAATAATAATAATAATTTTTCAGTCTATCGCCATATACGAACTCAGAATGCAGCCACTGGAGACAGTACCGATTACATTTCCAGGAATAAAAATGAGTAATAGCTGCAATATCATTAATAATAATGATTATAATATCAATAATAATTGAGGTATAAATTGTGCTGAAGCCGAAAGTGCGATTGCCAACTTGGTGTACATTGGTTTTCGATTTGACTAAGAATCATTGTGCAGTTTTGGTATACGGTGTTCTTCCCGTCGTTTGCGTGATGCTTACTGCAGATTATAAGGCATATTTGGCTCTGAACATGTGCCTGGTATCGTAATGAGCTCGGATTGCTATTAGGAAAGCGTTGGGTAGCTTTCATTATTTTGAGAGCAGGTCTTTGACTAGCTTCATTACATTTTTGGCAAAAAGTATTGATAACGTTCAGTCTTCACTCTTGAAATTTGCATAACATTGAGTTTCTCAGTATTTGTCATGATTTGTTTCAAAATGTTGGTTCCAAACTTTCCAAACTTTTCATAGTATTGGAGGCTAAAAACTTGTTACGGTTTATAATTTTGGGTGTATAAGGGTAGTAGCATAATGCTGGTGAATTATAAGTATTTAACTTTACGATGATACTGAACATTTGGAAAGTTTCATAATGTTGAACAGAATGTTTGAAATAAACTTTAATATTTAACAATCTTTAGTATGTTGGACTTCATATTTTGTGTGCTGCATAATGTTTAGGGTAAACATTTAAAAGTTTTCCAAATCGGGGCCTGTTTGGTTGTGGTCATAATGTGATGGATAAAATATTTGGTAGGGTCATATATTTTTGGTTGCTGAAAATTGACAGAAGAGTTGAATTCGGTGGCTTGTATATATCCTGACATTTATATCTGACCTGGTTGTGGTATTCTGCCAAGTTAAAACTGGATGTGGATGTAAGTGTGGACGGTATCTACAAACAGACCACCAATGGGTTGAGATTCAGATGAAAATTTTAAAAACTACTTCAATTATACTTTATTGGTATCCTTATATGGCTCGATCTGTACTCAAACTCGAATTAGACTTTATTGGTATCCGTATATGGCTGGATCTGGAATCTGACTCTGCTTGGATTAAGATCAAGATGAATGTTGAATGTGATCTCGGAACCAAACGAATTTGGGATCTGGAAATTAACTTGGCCTGGATCTGCAGTTGTACAGGATTGGGTTGCAGCAAAAAATGGATCTTTAATCAAACCCAGAAGAGAGTAGGATCCGGATGAATATTGGATTTGGATTGAGACTAACTGTATTAGGATTTGGGGGAAGGGGGGCCGACTGACTGACTGACCTGATTTCAGACAAACTCAAATGTATTTGGGATCTAGATGCTGATGGTCTGGCGAGTTATTGTAGCTGTCTTGCGTTGCTGCTCAATCGTTTGAAGACTGCTACATAACGCAGGATATAAAACGTGTTTGGCGTCAAGCGTGAACTTGATAGGGGCAATACAGTATGTAGTATATCCTATTAAAGCCTTTTCAACTTATAGAATTTAGAACCACATTAATCACAGCAGTAAGACCCGACTAATTATAACCTGTCATTTGTGGCACAAACTTACTATCGCAAAAAAAAAAAAAAAGTTTCTTATACGTTATCTATAAGTGAGTAAAAAATCCCGTTTAGATTTTCTTCAATGACAAGTGCCAAGTCTGTAAACAATCACTTTAACGCCCATAAAATTATCTCCAAGTTGGATTTCGTAAGAGACAGAAAGTAAAATTGAAGATACTTCGTGTGGCCGTTGAAATCTCCCATGTAGGTTTGTTTTTGTCTTGTTTTTTGTTTCTCATGCTGTAGTCTGTGTTTTCCGCGCGTGCCACTGTTGTGTTTATTTATTCGTGTGTCGTGCTTATTCAGAATTAGTCAGAATAATCAACTTAATTTTAATTCATGCTCTTGTAAGTTTTTGTGAATAGAATAATTTACAATAGTGATTTAAATGGATCATCTCGTAGAGAAAAATATGAATAGCAGGTTAAAATAATTCGTAATAACAAACAGCCCAATCTGAAGTCAGTATATCTTGGAAGTGTATACGTGTTAAATAATTTATAGTAGTGTGTGAATGTAGTTTATTTCAGAGAGAGAGAGAGAGAGAGAGAGAGAGAGAGAGAGAGAGAGAGACCGTCGGAAATATTGTAATAACTGGAACTCCGTAATGGCAAAGAAAGGTGACATATATTTATATATTTTAATCCTAATTTAGAAAAGTTTTCTTCGCATAATTCCCCGTGATTTAGCCAGGAATCCAGTCTCCCTTTCTGAGACCAGCAACGTTAGTGTGGTTTCCATGCATGTCGCTCGCCTATTGACTCCACAGACCAGTCAAGGATGAGAAGAGTCAGGACTTGTGGACTGCCTTGAAGGAATCCGTTGATCAAGGTCTTCCCTGCAACGTCTTTTCAAACGGTCCTGAGCACATCACTATTATTGCTGTTGTTGTTTCGGTGTTGCCATACAGCAATTTGCAAGTGGAGAAATAGTGTACTGATTATTGCTAAAGGGAACCCAATGCCTCTTTTTAAAAAGAGAGAGAAAAAAACGCGTACCTGTTTCCTTGTAAAAACGTACTCCAGCTGTAAGGACTTCGCTTCGTCACATCCTTTGTTAAGGCCCAGGAGTCTCTTCTGTTCATGGGTGGGAGGAATCTCATCTTTTACGTAACAAGCAAAGGGGTGTGGGGGGGGGGGGTGTGGTTGAATATTCGACCTTTGTTGGCAAAGCATTACTTCACGATGTATGGACGGTTTTTGAACTGGAATGGAAATGAGAGCCCACACTTCACTTCTTTTCAAAAGTTGAATAACTTGGTTCGGTTGATGGTGCTAACAAGATGAATGATCTGGCAGCAGGATTAGGGAATGATCATCCCATTAAGCAGAGTATATCCTAATTTTATATGGCTTAGTCTTTATGTTGTATGTTTGGAATATCTCTGGCAACTCTGAGAGCCGCTTGAATGAACAGAAAACAAGCCTTTGTAAGTAATTTGTTTTCGTTTTACTGAAAATACTTTGTCATTATTTTATTCTGCGTTATTAGTGCATTTATTTATGATTTTAGATTTCCACGTATATTATTTTTCTTTCTCACCATGCATGTTTATTTCCATTGTATACTAAATAGGATAATTCTTCCTTCATTTCTTTAGTCGATTTTGTTTGTATGTATTTATCTAATGTGCAGTTAGTGCATTCATATTTATTTTTGTTTTATCCCTCTATTCTTTCTTTTTGTTTTCTAGTGAACAAACGTAACCTATAGATTAATATGTTCTGGTTCCATGATATCTGTCTCGAGCCTCAAATCTACCACTATATGACGCCATCGAAATCGACGACGGAGCCGTTTGACCGGAAGGCGTGGCCGTTTTTTGCGGACGTACTCCATGAACTTGAGTGCCAAGGTGCTTTGTCCTTAATGTTGCTAAGGATGGCAGGACTCTCAAGGTTCTTCCTGGTCTGTATGAGAAACTGATCCTGTTGAGACAGGATTCGGGTTAATGGCTCTCGTAGTGTCTCCGGTTGTGGGGTAGGATTTTGCAGTCTATAATTTTTATGGTACTGTTGATTTTTGATGGGTATAAACCACCTATAGTATTTTTTTTTTTCTGTATAATTATCCAGTGTTTACTTTTATGTCCGGCGTATCAGTTACTTTGATGGTTAGGTTGCCATATTATTATAATTATTGATAATGCAGAAATAACCTACTATAGCGATCAAAGTTAAGGAGAAAATGGCAACCTCATTGTTCACGTATACAAAATCACAAAAAGCAAATAAAGAAATTCATCGTGAACCTTTTGCAAACCTACTGAACTCCCTGTATGTTATTAAGTCGTTTTTACTTGGCAAACCAGCCGGCCGTTTTATTTATTTATTAACAGACTGCTCTCCTAACGCGAATAGATGTAAATGTCGCTTGTAATTCTGAAAACGCGTCAAATCCCGCAATAGAGGCTCAGTCTGTCACCTTATCTTGGGTGGAGAGGAATCGACAAGCGGCAACGTAAGCTGGGTATTTCAAGGTATCTGAAACATTGCTGGTAAACCATGTCATTACAGTGGACACACACTTCTCGGACGTGGTGCACTGTAGGCATTACTAAGGGTTCTTTGCAGCGCCCCTTTGGCCCCTAGCTTCAACTTCTTTCATTCCTTTTATTGGACCTCCGTTCATATCTTTCTTCCATTTTGCTAGCACCCTATCATAACAATTATTTCATTGTGCAACTGCGTGGTTTACCTCCTGTTATAACTTTCAAACTCACGTACTCAGTTTGCTTTCTAGTGCCTAATCACCTCGACCTTATAGATGCCAGTGCTTGGTCCGAATTCCATTCCACGCTTGTCGGTTTATAAAATTATCTTCTTGATGAAAAACGTGCACCTTTCATGGGCCTCAGGAATAAGGTATCAGTTTGCAACCTTGTTACCCGAGCAGGAGAGAAAGAATAACAACAATAACACAACATCAGGATAGCATATGAAGACCCGCCCCCCTCCCCCAGAACGCTGCAGTTAACCTGTAAATTTCCTTATAGAGCGGCTCCATACCTCTGCGAGTGGAGGTTCTACCTCTTCGAAACCCTCCCTTGTAATTACGCCCCTTTGGGTTTTTAAAATGATCCGCATGAGTAGAAGAATCATTACCTTCCAGAGGGGCCTGCAATAGCAATATCTGATCAGTCGACAACCTTGTTACCTGGGTGGGAGAGAGAGAGAGAGATATAGCAACAGCATTAGGGGTGGCATATGAAGTCCCTAAACCTCTGTGGTTAAAGTTTGTAATGACAGTGGAACACACTTGAAGGTGTATGAAATTATCGACTCGTTAAAGATTTATTACCCTCACTCGAGAAAACAATTAGTTCATCGTTCCCGTATGTCTGGTCTGCTCTCCCCAACGTGAGAGATTTTATATCAAATCCTGTCCCTTTCCCGGAATAATATGATGAACTCATATGTATTTAATCAATTCATTATGCTTATAATTTGAACGATATGTTTTATGTTTCTGTAGGTATTCTTTTAATTGACAGTTGAATCCACACCATGACTTGAAAACTCGAAGATTTACGTTTGAAATTTGAAATATATCCGTTGGTAGGTAGAGTACAAAGGTCCACACTAGGCATATTGTAAACGTCAGCTTCTTGCCCTGCTAACGGATCGCCCTTAGGCGAGGGCTCGTGCTAGCATAATATCATCTCCATTTAAATTCACCATCAAGCGTTGATGTAAAACCTTGATGGAATTTCTGATTGTTCAATTTGTGTTATACATGTATCTGTATCACGTATTGGCTTCCTATCTTTACCGATAGCTCGGTCGGTAACTTGCTTTGGGTGTGTGATTTTTAAAAGCAGTGATTGTGGTGGAGATGTGGGTTACAAGATATGAAAAATCGAATTTCTAGATAATGGATCATTCGTATCAGCTGCCACTGAAATGGATTACAATTACGATGTATACTTTCTAAAGAATTTGTCGGGTTACTGAAAATAGTAACCCGAACTAGATATGTAGTTCCAAGTTAACTTGAAACTTCTTTCATGTCAAGGGGTCCTTAGTCTTGGATAAATGCTATCGGGTGTAAGAGTGGCGTTGTGCGCCTAATGGACAGATGGTCACCGGGAGTCAAATATTATTTTTGTGGGTACAAACCTTTCATAACAAGTCCTTTAAGATAGCCTCTCTCTCTCTCTCTCTCTCTCTCTCTCTCTCTCTCTCTCTCTCTCTCTCTCTCTCTCCAACTGAGATTAGATAGTGATCAAAATGCCCGTGTGTTTTAAAGTTCCGTCAGGTTGACAAGTGACTGTGATAAGCCTTCATCATAACTCCGCACAACCCTCCTTGTTTTCTTTTTTCGGATCTTAGACATTAATGCCCTCTTACTTGCATATTCTGTGTGTGTGTGTGTGTGTGTGTTTGTGTGTGCCAGATAAAGCAACCAAGTAGTGACTTAAGTTTAATTTCATAATAGAAAGTGACAGACTTCATGAATTAATAAAAGCGATCGAAATCAAATAAAGCACATTACATCCACGATAAGCTTACGGCAGTTATACGTGGCAGAATAAAAATAAAAATATAAACAGAAAAAAAAGTATGATATCCCACATAGCAATAAGGCACAACCCGTTATAGCACGGTTACTAATTGTGCACCCCCCCCCCCCTCTCCACTCCTGACACCCTCCCAAGATCGTGTCTGGTATGTAGAGAATGCAATCCAGCTTAAAGCGTCCGCAGAACATGTTTTGTTTGTGTAACTTTTCAGTTGTTAGATTTCAGAGGATGTGGTTTCGTGAATATATTATTGAAGAAAACGTTTGGCGTGAAAGCTAAATCTTCTAAAAATTATCGTAACTTAAGTTGTTATTGAATTTTTTTATGCGTCGCGAGTAAGATTTTAACGGTCATCATTCGTTGAATTTGAAAACTGAATATGATTTTTGATATTTTGTTTTGTTCATATACCAGTTTGATATGCATACATCATAATGAAAGATAAAGATTTCTTATGCTATTTTTGAGAGAGAGAGAGAGAGAGAGAGAGAGAGAGAGAGAGAGAGAGAGATGTGGTCTTCAGCAGTTCTCTTTGAAAATTGTGTACATTTCTTTGTGCGTATGAGAGAGAGTCGGTTGGATTATTTAATCTATTCAGAATGTGAATGTCTGTGTGTGTGTGTGTGAGAGAGAGAGAGAGAGAGAGAGAGAGAGAGAGAGAGAGAGAGAGGGGAACAAGCGTCGGTTATGTAATTTATTCAAGAATGTGACTACATTTGCGAGGCTGTGTGTATGTTTATGAGAGAGAGAAATTAAGTGTAGTTTGTTAAAATGTTAACACGATTTCTTGACTGTGTACTCGTGTGTATGTGTGTGTGTGTGAGAGAGAGAGAGAGAGAGAGAGAGAGAGAGAGAGAATCTGTAGCCCAAAGAGTAGCGTTGATAAGCTAGTGGGCAGATGGTAAACGTGAGTATGACGAAAAAAATATTGTTGTTGTGGGTTCAGTCTCTTATAGCAAGTCTTTGTCTTTCGATAGTAGGGTTCTTTTATCCTTCCTTCTCTCCTTCTCTCTCCCTCCACTGTTTCATCTCTTGCCTTCTACCGTATTCTTACAAAAGTAATGGTAACTTCCTTCCAGACTCTCTCTCCCTCTCTCCCTCTCAAAACTTTTTATTTATTTATTTATATGTAATTTCCGTGCTACGGAAAGAGCAATTACTTTGGTTGACTCCCGATGAGATAACACCTTCGGGATGTTCATGGCCTTCAGGTCGTCTTTTCCAGCGTCCCCTTCGTCTGATGGCCTTTCAAGTTCGCATGTGAGTGTGTGTGTATACGCGTGCGGCCGCGTGCATGTATTTATTACCTTGGAGAAGAATATGTGTCACAGAAGAGCTAGCATGTTCCTGTATGTGTGTTGGTCTCCTTACGAGGTCCAGGTCTAGAGTAGTATTGGTTTTATTGGTATATGTAAACTGGCGTTGCAGAGACTTGAGGTTATTGGCGTGGCATTGGACACAAGTTTTTCAGTAGTTATTCGCTTTGCAATTGGCATCACTTTTATTGTCTCCATTTTATGTATGCTTTCTTACCTTTCCGCATTTGCCCTTACCAATTCAATTTGTGTTTGAGAGAGAGAGAGAGAGAGAGAGAGAGAGAGAGAGAGAGAGATGGTTGGAAGGAGGTGGTCAGTTCAAATTTAAGAAAATCAGAATCATAGCACATAAAAATAAGTAAATGGAAAATGCAAAACTGATTTCCCAGGCATTCCCAAGTATCCCTTTTCTCCCCTTCTCCTACCCGTTATAGATTAAGGCATGCATAGTTGAGATGAGAAATTAAGCCAATGAATTACCTCATGAATTCAGTTCGATTAGTGCCAATCCTCTGATCTTGGTAACTGAATTCAACTCGGACGTCAGTAGCTGGTAGTACAGAGAGAGAGAGAGAGAGAGTGAGAGAGAGAGAGAGAGAGAGAGAGAGCCTCGCATGTGTGAAGCTTAGCCGCTTCATTACGGTTCAGTCGAGAGGAAACAGATTTACAATTTATTGGGACGAATCGTCACAACTCTAGGTTACTTATATGATGACATCTTCAAACGCGTAAACGTTTGCATGAATGATGCATCAACGACAAGAATGAATTGTAAACGGATCTTTCCTAGATAGTGACCCCCAAGGGTTTTAACCTTATATGTATCCACCTTTGTGATGTGTTTAGTACAAGCCCGTTGGGGATGACCGTAAAAGCATAAACAAAAGACTGTAAATATCATAAAGATAATGACCCTTAATAAATATTGGTCTCAGTTAACGACACCCCATCCACCCCCACCAACTTTGCTTGCGGTCACCATCTAGGAAAGATCCAAATAATCCAGGACCAGATCCGGGATGAGTCCGGATCAATATAATCTCATCCCCGATCAATATTATTATGTATAATCAGATCTTCCATGGTCCATATCAGTCGATAGCTTCTCGAGATATATCCTCAAGTCAGACAGACATGCAGACAGGGTGACCGCATGACCTTCGTCTAACTTGGTTGACTGGATTATTTGAACCAAACTGGCGTACGAACTTCCTGTGTCATGGACGTGATCAGTCCAATTTTATCGGCGGAAGTTAGAAATCACTAATGCCAAGGACGCCGTAAGGAGACTGTGTATACAAACTGCAATAACACAGCCAGGAGTGAATGCGTTAAGTGCACTATGATCGAAAACTTATCTTGAAATGGAAAAAAAATACCGATGTAAATTGATGGATTGTTTTTTCTTTGAGCAGCAAGTTCCTGAGATGACATAAAGACCAAGCTTCGTGTACTCACTCACAAGGGGTCAACGTACCTTAGGAGTTGCGTCCCTTAAATTAAGGGAAAAAATAATAACGATGTAGTACGTTACGTGATTTTCAGGAATCTGTGTATTGAGAGTTAAAATACCGTCCCTTACAAAACGAGTGTCGAGACATTATATCTTGCAGAATCCTTCCTTCCTCGGGGTTATTGTGCATCGAAACTATTCGGGAGTGCTGTTGCGGGCTATTGATAAAGAAAGGAAATGGTTGAAATATTTTCCCTTGGCATTGCCCTTCAGAGGAATCTTCGGAGTAGAAATGTGGTGGGTTGGCATTGTTGAAAAAGAGAGTGGAGAAAGAAATGTAAATGAGTAATATGGTTTCCATTATTAACATACTTATCAACCAGTTTAACCAGACCATTAACATTCCTGCCTTGCACTGGGCTGTCCTGGAAGTTTTTTTCTTTTGATAGATGAGATCTTTGTGATTAATTTCTTGAATCGAAGAAACCAGAGATGTTAAGGATCATGATGAACTTCCCCCCCGAAGGATTATTCGTTCCCAAGACTTCATTTCCTTTGTTGGCTGATAATGGGACAATCGCTTCAAACCTGGTTTAATTGTTATGTGGGTGTACATCCTCTGCTTTCTGGCAAGGCGTTGGGGCAAGTTGGGTGTTTATGGAGGAAGGCGAGGAGGGCCTTTGGAGCGTATAGGGTAGGAGGAGGAGGAGGAGGAGGAGGAGGAGGAGGAGGAGGAGGAGGAGGAGGATGAAGTGGTGGTGGTGGTGTGCCGAAGAATCAGTTGATGGCGGTGGAAAGGTAGCAATGTGTACCCTAAACCTTACCTACACAAAGGAAAAGGCGGGCGCGTGGCGGTGCCCCTCGGGGCGTCCATGATGGTGATCATGATGCTCAAGGCTTGCTAGTGAAATTCTTCTTCATCCCACAGCTGTTGCTGCCCTGTTGCTCTCTGTGGGTGTACCATGGCGCCCGAACTCATTATCCCCCCTCCCCCTCCTTTTTTATTTTATTTTAATGCGAACCTCTTTCTTTCGCTCAATTCCATCCCCTCGTCCACCCATCCCTTAGTATCCTTCATTTCGGAAGATGGGATCGCACGCCGAGAGAGAGAGAGAGAGAGAGAGATGTTGGGTAGATGGGCGGTGGAATGGATATAAGCGCATTTGAAATTGACTGCGGATTTGGTTTGGATTCCTTCGTAAGTGGTGTCCCTCAAGGATAAAATCTTGGACCTTGATTTTTTCGTGTCCTTTTAAGGTGAATTCGTGTTTTTTCTGGTTTTCGTAGACGTTCTCTAGATAGGATGGGTAGATAGATAAACAGACTGACAGGGCATCCATAAAAATAGGTTTAGATATTGTCTTGTATGAATGTTGATATGCTGGAGCTAAATTTAATTTAGCCTTAGTTATCGTGCTATGTTCATAGGATGGTTTCCTCACAACGGTTCGCGTTTACGTGGCTACTACACAAGCACTTACATTTTAGTCATATAGCTCATCCGAACTTGTAATCGGAGCATCTACGAACTCTTAAATTAAAAGTATATTTAATTGCATGTTACTGTCGTACTTGATGTCCCTGAATACGTAGCTCTTTTTAGTAAACTTGTATAATGACGTACTTTCCAGATTTGTTATCGTGTATTTGTAGTTACTTGCAATTACGTAATTTCTGTTTCTTCAAGAAGTGTATACGTTTATAGAACTAATATTTGTTCAAGAGTGTTTTCGTTTATAGACCTAAGCTTTGAACTGATTTGCCAGATATATAGGTTTCCGTATTCTTCACAAAAATCTTATAAACTGAAGAATCCTTAATTTGTTTTCAAGTTCTTTGGGTGTTACAATTAATGTCAAGTGCATTGGCAAGTTTCTACAGTTTCGTCCTTGTTATCTAGACTTTACATCCAAGTGCTATTGGTTGCGAAACAGCATTCCAAGTGTTGCCAATTAGGCAATCTCTGCTAAGTGCTCGTAGGCTTTGAACATCATTATTGTATTTGCAACTACATGAGGTTGCATATGTCAGCAGCTATATTGTTTTACCAATTCCTTGTTGTTCTTATATAATTTGGACTTGGATTATCAAGTTGCCGATGCTGTGTTTCACCTTGACGCCATAGGAAAGTGTTTGAAGCGGCTGGTAGCCGAATTTGCCCTTCTCATTTTCTTGTAACTCCTTTGTGCATTGGAAAGGACAGCTGAGCAATGATGCTGTTTTCTTGCAATAGTGACAACAGATAACTTGCAAACGGTTGATGATACTAGGGAGTTGACAGGAGGATTGCTGGTGATATAGCTTCTATTTCGAGGTCATTGAAACAATAACCCGTTGATTTGAGTGACCACTTAGTATTACGTATGACATTCTCTCTCTCTCTCTCTCTCTCTCTCCTCTCTCTTCCTCTCTCTCTCTTCTCGTCTCTCTCTCTCTCTCTCCTCTCTCTCCTCTATATATATAGATAGTTATATATATATATATAATAATCTATATATTATATATATTTTATATTATGTATTTATTTTTTATTATTTATTTATTTATTATATAGTTTATTTTATTTCTTTATTTATTATTATTTATTTATTTAATTTATTTATATATATATATCTATTAATAGATATAATATAATATCCATATATATAATATATATATATATATGATACGTATATGTATACACACACACACGTGTTTCTAGTTTGTAGCTACCTTAGTTAACCAGAAAATTTTAGATGTAATTCGAGCTTTAATAGTATCGGTCAAAATATAAGATTTTATTAACTTGTTTTTTAACACCTACGAGTCTCGATCTCCGAAGTGCTTTGATCCCGAACTTATTGCCTTCGACTATAGTAGCTACTGACCTACAATTTTTGATTGGAGGCCTTATGTAGGTCATAGCGCTTAGGCTCCCTCTTCTGTCTTTCAGGTCTTAGAACTTCAGCCACTGACGCTTACCTCATCCTGTGAAATCCATTGTGGCCTTCGCCCTTACTTTGAAACTCTGCTCTGGACTTCTGCATATTTAGTTAGAACTTTCGACTCTTGACCTCCAGACATCTGACCTTCAGGGTTTGACCTTACGTTTGACTTTCGCCGTTTCATTTAGGTGGCCTTCCTCTACCTATGCATTCCAATTCAAATGTTTTATTTACGCTTTTTCACTATTAAACGCTTTGGTATTTTTTCTCCTTTAATTTGCCACCGTTCCTCCTGTTTCTTGTTCCTTTGTTTCTCCTGTTTAATGTGCCCTTTGTAGTTTTCAATAGAAGAAATCTTTTTGAGGTGGCTTCCTGTCCGTCCGCACTTTCCCTGTCCCCCTTCAGATCTTAAAACTACTGAGGCTAGAGGGCAGCAAAATTGGTATGTTGATCATCCACCCTCCAATCACAAACACACCAAATTGCAGCCCTCTGGTCTCAGTTGTATTTATTCAAGGTTAAAGTTAGCCACGATCCTCCGTCTAGCAATGATATAGGACAGGCTACCACCAGGCCGTGGTCAAAGTTTCATGGGCCGCTCCTCATAGAGCATTGTACTGAGACCAACGAAATATGGATATATTTTCGGTGGCCTTTGTTATACGCTGTACAGGAAACTCAATTGCGCAGTTTTTACTTGGTTCTCCTGTTCTTCAGTCTTCGGATTCTGAAAAATAACGAGACACTATTCACTTGACTTTTTGTTTCGTTTCCTTATCAAAGACACTTCATTTCATGAAGTTTGATGTTTCTAAATGAGTAACCTAGAATGTTTTTTGTGGGCTGCAGATTGTTAAGATCAGTCGGCATCTCTTGTCAGTTTTGTTCTTCATCCCATTCCTCCGACCTACCATACCCTCCAGACGCGAGTATTTCACGTATTTCCTGTCGACGCCTTTGGGATTTATCCAGACTCCTCGTTGAAACTTGAGTTACTGTTTTTAAATATGCAGGAATTTGTTTGTTCGTAGGGGGAGTGGTGGAAGATGAGAGCGAAGTGGGATGAGGGTTCTGTATTCGCCGTGTGTGTGTGTGTGTGTGTTTGTGTGTGTGTTACAGCATTTGTTAAGAATTCTGTGGAATTGTGGACCATGGTCCAAGTACGAGACGTTTAGATTACTAGATTGTTTTAGATATAAAGGACTCCAGTGTTTTTTATTTATTTATTTATTTATTTTTTACGGTGGATTGGTATGCACTCAAAGAGTATCTCTACATTAGGTTGCCAGGGCTTGATGATGAAGCCATACAACTTGTTGGTCGCGACATTAGTATTTCTAATGAGGAACTGAAACACTTTTTTTTTTTTCCTCTATTTAGATTATTCATTGTTGCAAATTATCGTTACGCGTCCGATAAGTGTTTTATTTATTATTGTTTTAATATGCAGTAGTTTCAATCATTTTTGCTTTCACGGATAAAAGTTTTTTGGGAACAAAAGGAATTTTCTGACGGTCATGTGACCAATCTTTTATTTATATATATATAAAAATTTCTAAAAAACAATTTGGGGAACAAAAGGAACTTTCAGACGGTCATGTGACTAATCGTCTTTTTTTTTTTTTTTTTTTAATTGTATAAAAATATTAGGAACAAAAGGAATTTTCAGACGGTCATGTGACTATTTTTTTTTTATAAATATTTTGAACAAAAGGAATTTACAGACGGTCATGTGACTAATCTTTTTTTATATATAAAAAATGATTTTTGTTGACTTCTTGCAGTGATCACAATTTTAGTTTTCATATGCCACCAATTTTTCTTTTATCTTTCTTGATAATACTCTCTCTCTCTCTCTCTCTCTCTCTCTCTCTCTCTCTCTCTCTCTCTCTCTCTCTCTCTCTCTCACACACACACACACACACACACACACACACACACACACACTTGAAATCCCAGTTGACAGAAGAATTCCCCAAACTCATTACAATGTCTGTTCCGGTGCTGTGTTTTCCAGGAGCAACCTATTTTGCTAGTTTTTTTCCAGCCACGTGCCCCAGTGCTATTTCCGTCCTTGGTCATGGTTGCTGTCCAGGATTAAATGCGACGCAGGAGAGAGAGAGAGAGAGAGAGAGAGAGAGAGAGAGAGAGAGAGAGAGAGAGAGATACTGGTTCGATTTTAATGGAAGACTCTGCTTGGGTCTTAGAATATAATCCTTTCAATGTGGTTTTAACAATATTTTCAAATTTGATAAGTATTATGGAGAAAACTTCGTATGACATGAACAGAAAATGGGAAGATGGGAAAAAATTCCCAGAACTGTTCTGAACTAGAACAGTTTGTATTGCACTGCTAAATGATTTTTAAATAAGAATGTTAGTTAAATATATTGACAGTCTATTGTTCTTATATTGCTTTGAGTGTCGTATGATTTTATGAAGAACCAAGCTTTTCTCTTCTTTGTCTCCTGACAGTCGGAATTGTTTTAATCCTTTACATTGAAAGTATTTTTCTTGTATAAATATAACTTTTATTATTTTCTGATATAAAATTAAATAAACATATTCGTAACAGTATCCTGTTAACCAGGAGAAGACGTTCATATATGTGGATTATCGCTTACTCGGGGAGCAAGCTTACAAACTACTTTATTGTTGTTGGTTTTGGGGGGGGGGCGGTGCTGTTAGCAAAGCCCTATGGAAGAGCCTAAAAAGATCTGAAAAAGGTGTTTCGTGTCGAGTTAAAGATACAGCAATTTTAGAATTGGATATTTATGATTCATTTATTAGAATGAAAACGTAAATAGATAAATAATATGCATGTTAAATATTAAAGATAAATTATTTCTAATGAAATATACCTTATTTATTTTAATTTTTGTAGGTGAAACAACGCGCTATTTGGCCGTAGATTTTAGCACGCGCCCCTAGTAAACTGGATGTCGGCGATCACGCTCCTTTTATATATATATATATATATATATATATATATATATATATATATATATTATATATAAAGGAAGTAATTGATTTTGTGTAACTTTTTTTAAATCGTGTATTAAAAACAGTTAGACTGAAGCCTATCAGTAATATTGACGATGCCAGGTTAGATCGTTTTATCTTCCTGCTTATCGAGGCGAGACGTATAATGAGATGAAAATGTAGGCAAATTGGAATATGAATTAACTCGAGTGACTTTCTAATGATGATGATAACATTGTTGACGGCGGTGGTGATTGTGATAGAGATGACTGCGTTGTGAGAACTAAATGACGAACTTTCTTATGAATCAACAAAAAGAAATTCAAGTAAACGTATCATACCAGTCAGCACAACATCAGCCTCTGATGTTGAAAGAAATTTCGAAGAAAAGTAAACAAAGCAAATGAAGAATGGAAATAAAATAGATCACAGTAAAGTTATGGAACCAATATAGTTATTGATGTGAGCGTCTGGCATTGGAGTAAATGGGTAGTATCGATAAATAATTAATAAAAATAATTAATAAAAAAATCAGGAAATATGCTTAGCGGATTATTATGGTTAACCGTCGTGATGAGAGAAAATCAGTTACAGTGGAAATTTGGCAATAACAAATATATTTTACTTAATGTCGGGAAGTGGATAGAATTAAGAGTGTGAATTTGAACGTAACAGTAAAGAAATGGAGAAAGCGGAAGTTTGGAGCCTTTGCCAGTGGCAGAGCCTGGAAATTGCATTGTCCAGAATGAGAACTGGAAAATCCTACCTTGTTCGCTGTGCTGGAAGACCACGTTGTTGAAGGCAAGGATAATAAAAGATCGCATTATGAGGTGGATTGGGTGAGGGGTTGGGGCCGGGTAAAGCCTTAGGGAAAGTTGACCTGGGGGAGGGGGGGGTGTTTGGAGAACATATGGAAGAGGGGAAATGACCCCCTGCTATTGAAAGCGAGTCGAGGTATAGTGTGTAGTTGTTAGTTTTAGGCAAGAACCAAACTGGTGGGGGGCTGGGGGAAACAGGCGTAGGTTTAGGTTCACACATAGATGGAAGGACTTGTGTAGATGCCAGGAAAGGGAGTAGCATTCGAGAATTAAGGAGAGGGATAAGCCTCACTCAATCCCCTGAAGATTCAGAAGGGAGCAGGAGTCGGGTAATGCCCCCCTGATATTGTTAACGTCTGAGTGGATCCGTTTCTCCTGAGGAAAGGGATGCTGGGGCTGTGGGGGGTTTATGGGAGGAGTAGAGGAAAGATGGGAGGGTATTAGGGTGGGGGGGGGGGGGAAGGGAAAGGGAACACAGTTGGAGGGGTTTAAGCCATGGATTTGAACATTGTCCTAAGTAGATACCCTTTTCTCTCTTCAATGTAGGTGCAATACACTAAGACTAACTAAACATATATATATATATATATATATATATATATATATATATATATTATATATATATATATATATATATATAATATAGTATTTCGCTACAATGTCCTTTAATATCTAATTCGCTCTACCTCGGAATTAATATATTTTCATATATGCTTAACCGAAGGGGAATTTTTTCTCGATAATAGGCTTGCCTGGACCAGGGCGCGAACCCGTGGATCCTTTCAAACCCAGGAACGTCAGTGAAGCTTTACCTACTACACCACCGCGAATTAGATATTAAAGGACATTGTAGCTCGAAATATGTATATGAAATCACGGAAATGTGATATGACTTATATATATATATATATATATATATATAATATATTATATGTATGCAATGTATATAATGTTAATATTATGTATATATAGATGTATACATGTTATATACATATATAATTATTATGTATAGTATGGGTGTGTGTACTGCGCACGTGCAAAACTGTGTTTATGTATATTCACGTACGTTTTACCACTCACAATTGGCAGCGTCCTGGCTCTTCATTTGAGAGACCTGGGTTCGATCCCGATATTATTCCGGAATTAATATCTGGTGGAACGCATGCTCATGTGTTAAGTTCCATCCTATATATATGTATATATAAATTTCCCTTCGGTTAACATATAGGAAAATATATTAATTATGAGGTAGGGCGAATTGGATATTGAAGGACATTTGTAGCTCGATATTTTATATATATATATATATATATATAATATATATATATTATATATATATATATATATATTATATATATATATATATAATATCGAACCACAAATATCCTTCAATGAAGTGTATGCGAGTTTGCGCATATATAATTATTTATCACATCACCGTGATTTATAATATATATGCATCGAGCTACAAATGTCCTTTTTAAATAAATATCCAAATTCGCCCTACCTCGTAATTAATATATTTTCATATATGTTAACCGAAGGGGAATTTTTTAGTTGATAATAATTACGCCATCTTGTGGATTCGAACCACACGAGAGGACGAAATTATTATCAAATAAAATATTCCCCTTCGGTTAACTTTTATGAAAATATATTAATTCTGAGGTAGGGCGAATTGGATATTTAAAGGACATTTGTAGCTCGATGCATATATATTATAAATCACGGTGATGTGATAAATATTCATATATATGCGCAAACTCGCATACACTTCAGAAATATAAAAAAACCACTTCTTCTAATGAGAGAGAGAGAGAGAGAGAGAGAGAGAGAGAGAGAGAGAGAGAGTATGAAAGCTGCGCAACGACATTTTGGATATCAACACACGGGAACCGTACAGTAGGATCAACGTGCATTACGCAACCTGAACGCCAAAGACGGTTGCGATCTGCATAAAAAAAACGGAGGATAATGGGTATTTTTTTCGGTAGGAGGGAGGGAGTTTTCGATTGTGTGAAGTAACAGGTGACATTTGTAAAAATACGATGAAATGGAGAGATGTTATTAGAGATTATCCTCAAGTGATGGCTGTTGTAGCGTCCGTGTGCACTGGTATGAAGTACAAAGACTCATATAGTAGTGTTTCTTACGTGCGCGCGCATGTATCTATTTGTTGTATTTATATATTTGCATACGTTGCTTGAAGATTATTGAGTTACAATATATATATATATATATATATATATATTATATATATATATATATATATATATATATATATATATATATATATACATATAATATATATATTATATATATATATATATATATATATATATATATATATATATATATTCTGATATATATATATGATATGAGGTACACATTTAGAGATAAGCGTAATGGAATATCTCTGAGGATATTTATCCTGTAAACTATCATAGCTTTTGAGGTTTTTCAGTATGGTTCTAACTGGACGAAACTTCCTTTACTGAGAGACCTTCTTGATCCAGTTCTTTTAAAAGCCCTTCAGTTTTTAGCCTAAGGCCAAGGTCTAAAAAGTTTTGAAGTATTCCCGTCGTCTATATTTTTGGTTCAAGTTTTTAATTGTTCTGTCTTTAATCATTAGGTGATTGTTTATAGCAAAATTGAAGTAGTAGGATACCGAAAAGCAAAATTGGAATAATGGAATACCGAAGATAACAGAATTGTGAACCATTGTCATGTGTACTGTTTGATACTTTACTTATGTCAAAATTGATAAAAATTAAAGGTATTAGCACTTAGTCACAGTTTAGCTTTAGGTCAACATATGCAGTTGCACTTAATGACAGTGAATTTCTCAAACACCTGATTACTAATCATTGGCTGTTATTTACGAATTTTATCCTTCTCCTGGTAAATTATGTTGTCTTGATAGTTGCATATGTTGATGCCTTCTGGCATTCCATATATATCAACTATATTTATTGCCATATTTCTCCCGTCATCTAAAGTGCTTTTTTAAAGTAAGGTATTGGTGGCAGCAAATATTTGTCTGGAACTTTTCGACGGTCTTAGTGCTTTGTTGCTTCTATTACGGTCAGTGGGTTTCCTCAGTTTTGAAAAGAAAGTCTTTTGTTGCAATGTAAGTAGTTCCATCAGCACACCACCTGCCTCTCTTGTTTTTTTTTTTTTTTTTCTCCAGTCTACCAAACACCTGCATAGTACATAACCTCTCTCTTGGTCTCTCTAATTCCAGGATTTTTAGCATGCTATGTATAATTGAAAAGCCTCTGCAAAAGTTTTTGTTTGGTGGTTCAAACAGTTTCATAATTAGTGTTTTAGAAGAAACGTGCTTTCGGACTTTAGAAAGGCAATAACCTGCACATGTCTTTAAAGTAGTGACACCGATTGACTTCTGTTCCGATGTCTTTTGATCGTTCATAGGCTATGGATGTAGGTACTGCGCTCCCCAATGATAGTCTCTGGTATCTGGATGTGGTTTTGTGCCATCTCTCATGATATTTATTTAGTGAATTTTGTCTTTGGATCTGGTTATTGAGCTCCTTTTTCTAGATGTTTTGTCTGTAAATCATACTATTATCTCTCCTCTTAATGTAAGTAGTGTCTCTGCTTTCTGGATCTTAGCATCTGCTCTTCCCAGTATTTTTTAATCCAATGATTATTTCTCTACTTATTGGCATTATCTCTGGTACATAGATTATGTATCTTCTCGTGATATTAGTATTGTCTATCACAGTGGTTATCAACTTTTTTTTTTCTGGCCCATGCACCCTTTCACCATATGTCAGAATGTGATTCACTCCCCTCCCCCTTTCCAAAATTGGTTCTCAAAAGGTGCATTCTACATAACGCAACAAAATACTGACACAAACACACAAGCTAGCTGAGAGAAAACCCAGCTTGACCTTTCAGTAATGCATAGCGATGCACACTGCGTTTTGTGTGGTCCTACAGCCAGTTTGATCCTGACAATCTGAGCTCTCTCTCTCTCTCTCTCTCTCTCTCTCTCTCTCTCTCTCTCTCTCTCTCTCTCTCTTCCAAAACTCTTGAAATTCTCCCCCTTGTTGAGAACCATTGCTCTATCATCTCTAAATATCGTAAGAGTCTTATTTGTCGCTTCTGATGATGTTTCAGGATCATACGTAGAATGTTACCTGGTCCGGGAGGTGGTGTCCACATTAGCGGCGGGCGCGTGGACGCGAACCCAAATAAACAGCAGACGCCATAGCATCATAGCCTATGGGCGGGAATCGGATGAAGCGATGGAGCGATGGCCTTGAAGCCAAACAGATGGTCCGGGAAACATTGTGCTATTTTTAGACCGCTGGTAATTGTCATCTCTTTTTCTGAATTTACGGCGTTTCCTGCCTCTCTCTGTTCGTGGGTAATTGAGCATGGTAGTTCCCGAGTCGAGTAAAATGGGGTGGGGGTTGTTGCGGGGAGGTTTGGGGTTAGGGCTTTTGTGATCGCACGTGTACCCATTTCCGGCCGCGCTTCGTGTCATGGCAACATGTATCAGATCGGCGACTCCGAAGGGCGTAGCTGTGGGCTTTATTAGTCATTCATTGAATGGCAACACGGACGGGGAGGTTGGAAATCATGGCACGCGATTGGACTTCCCTTCCCAAGTGGCTTGCCTGTGGCTGCGATGCCGATCGGATACACTAATCACGAATTATCACGCCTCATCTTTATCAACAGTTTGATTTCAGCAGCTTTGCATACCAATTTAAAGGCGGTTGTGGCGAAGTTGTCTTCTTTAGGACCGAAAATTAACGGGACAACGTCATTATTAATTATTCTGTAAAAGAAAACTACTGAGATGGCCAATTGTCTGTCCTCCCTCAGATCTTAAACTCCTGAGGCTAGAGGGCTGCAAATTGCTAAGTTGATCGTCCACCCTCCAATCATCAAACGTACCAAATTCAGCTCCTTTAGCCTCAGTGGTGTTGATTTGATTTAAGGTTAAAGTTAGCCATAATTTTACTTCTGGCACCGCTGTAGCTGCTAACAACACAGGCCAGCATCGGGTCGCGGCTAAAAGTTTCATGGGCCATGGGTAAAAGTTCCATAAAGAATTATACGCTGTACAGAAAACTCGATTGTTTCTTCTATGCGTTTGTTTTTTACTTGTTATCCAGGTGAATGATTTTGGTACATGAACTATACTCTGTTTTTTTTTTCATTTGTCCATCCGCCTGCGGTGTTTGCGCATGGTAACACTTCGTCCCGGGCTTTAAATAATATCATATTCCGAATATTAACGGTGTAATTCTCATACAGTAAATTATTAAAACACTTTTCAGTTGCAATTGTACACCCAGCTATCCTTTTATTTACCTAAAACTTAGACATAGCGTAACTATTTAAAACCCGGGACGCAGTGTTACTATGCACGACCACCTCAGGCTGATGGACAGATGGAAAAAAACAGAGTATAGT
>NC_087211.1:43098927-43101427 GCF_015104395.2 Macrobrachium nipponense | reverse complement strand
AAGAAGTACTGGAAGAAGAGATACTACTTATTAGAAAAGAAACTTAAATTAATAGATAGGTAAATAGATAAAAATGTATTGAAATACAAGTAAAATTGTTTAAGGGTAGTAATGCATTGCATCTTCGCTTGAACTTAATTCCAGTTGCACATCAGTCCAACAGTGTGAGGAAGAAAGGACCCCTGGCAGTGAGAAATTCGGTAGCGAGGCACATTCTCTGTCAATTGGTGTTGCTGTTCAGTAAATCTGGTTGCTCTTGGAAGGAAAAGAGGATCAGGGTTCTGTTGTGAATGGGAAAGATCGCTTTCAAAATCAGCTTATGAAAAATTAACAAACAAGAGACCATCCGTCGACAGTTCAAGTTATAACTGCTGATATTAACAGAAACTCACCACCACGAATCGCTATCTAAAAAGAGATGATTCTTTGGCAGAAGCAGACATCTACATCGGAGAACAGTATTCAGATAAAGGAAGAACTAATTACCTAAAACAGATTGCATTGATATTAGGAGGTTTGTATGTTTAGTATACACGTTTCATATATGATCAGACAGTGTACTGTGCTGTATAACTGATATTACGGCAATGGCATGTCGTTTAGTAAATCGAATAGCTACGTATAAACACGGAAGTGTCACTATTTCCCTGCTATGTACAAACACGGAACTGTCAATATTTCCTTCAAGTGCTGGTTACTGTAGGCGTTGTTGCATTTTAACATAAATTTTCTCATCACCCCTTTCATAAAAACATTCAGTAGTCAAGGAACCCAATTCTACTCATAATTATTCACTTTCCTACTTTCGTAATTCGACACAACAACCCGATTCATGAAAAATTTAACAGCTATCCAGATACAACAGACAGGGGTCTAAGACCCCCTTTTACACAAACCCAGCCACTTCCACACGTTGTGGTTTATTTCATATATACTGGATTTTAATTTTTTTCATTATTATTATTTTGTACTTACATACACTAAACTTTGTCGGAACTCCCTATCATTATCTTAACTATGCTTACGTACGCCATAAATGCTTTTTATCTCTGTTAGATTAACGCTTAAAAAAATGTGAATCCTTTATTTTAAATGTTATCTTGTTCCAGTTCACTGTTATCGTCCAATATCAGCCCCGAGTTTGTCATTCATACACAGTACAGGTCTCACCGTATGCCCCCTCTGTCAGTAAATATTATCATACTTCCCTGCTTCTTATTCTCACGTGAAACAGTCGTCCCCTTAACAAAGGAACAATGATTTCTCTTACATATTCTTTGGATCCCATCCCTCATCCGCAAGTGACCTAACATACCTTGGTGATCCATAGTCACAGAGTTACACTGTCACCTTCATACCTCAGCATCTGTTCTTCAGCATCATTGGCGTTCACATCTACTAACATCACACACACACACACACACACACACACTCTCTCACTCTGTATGAGGTAGATCATTGCTTCTGAAGAGCTTCAGAAATAGAATAAAAAGGGTGACTCATAATACGAACAACATTTTAACATATTTTGCTCTATTAGCCAGCGTTTCGATGCTCATCCCATTTATAAGAGGTGGGGGAGGGGAGGCATTTTTAAGGGTTGGGGGAGCCAGCAGATGTAAATTTTACGCAAGTGACTACTCGTTTAAAATTTGCACGAAATTCTTGAAAGAATAAAGTCACTTGAAATGACTAGATGAAAGCTTTCACAAAACAGAAACGATTTACAAAAAAATTTACGGTATGTATTTAAAAAAAGTGATAATTAGAAACTTGGCAAGCCAAGGAGACCAACCTATTGGCAACGGTTAACAGCTGATTAACTCAAAAAGGAAAATCACCAGCAAAGGTGGCTGAAATCACAAGAAGAGAATAATTGAATGTGTAGTTTAGGTAACATTTGTTTAATCAACAGAGCTCTTGTTTTTAACGAGAGGATGTATTCGGAACTAATGCAATAATTTCAAAGTTCCTGTAGCAAATGGTAGTTTTGTAATTTGATGTATATTCTCTGATGGTTGAAAACTCCCTTTTTTTCACTAGGGTAGGGCATGCACTTCTATGGTTAGCTTCCGGATGAGGATCTGTGTGAACCTTCACTCAACTTTTGGTGTATCACGCATAATTTCGTTGATAACATCTTCGGCAAGTAAACATGTGAACTACTGAGAACTTATTAGAAGAGGGAGCGATTTCTTATAGGAAACATCGATCCCAAAGCCAAGGGATTCAAAGAATCGGTTTGTGATCTAGATTTGGGAAGCTGTTAAAAATAACACTTATTCCCTTTCAGTATCCTACTTTGTTTATACATACACATATGTATATATAAATGCATATACATACATACATACATACATACATAAATATATTGAATATAGGTACATGCATAGGTATATGTAAAAATTATATCTGTAGAAATACACGTTATTCTTGGTATTCGGTGATTTCGAAGTGCGTTTTTTCATAGGTGTTTAAACGCCAATTGAGAAGATTAACC
>NC_087211.1:43051427-43096427 GCF_015104395.2 Macrobrachium nipponense | reverse complement strand
GAGCCTCGAGTTCTAAGAGAATATTGGCATTTCTCTTTTATATAAGCCTGTTTCTTGATATGCGCTATTATTCATTATATTCTAAATATAATTTTTGTTTTCGTTTAGACTGTTGTAAAACACATTTAAAAGCAATTCAATTCCAACACGTATGTCTATATAATATAATATATATATATATATATATATATATATATATATATATACATACATATATATTTATATATATGTATATATATACACATGTATGTGTGTGTTTGTGTGTATGAACTATCTTTTTTATATGCTTTGGGCTGGCATGATTAATCTATATTTTAGGGAAAATTCATTCTAAGAAGCGTTCTTTTTTCTTACGCTGACCCGAGCGATTTCCTATGAAATGCAATTTCCTGTTCTTGCATGATAAAGCACCAAGGCAATAGGGCCACTTTCCTGTATCCAGGTATGCACAGTTCGTGTCTCGGAAACGTCTATCTGGTCCATTTCCTGTTCCTGATTCCAGTAGTCCCTATCCTGGACGTCTCCTGATTCATATTCAGATTTTACTGTAAATGAAGGAACTTGCTATCGTCGTGAGAACATTATTACTGAGGAGGGTAATAAATATTCCTCGGGCAAATTGTAACTATGACATTTTCAGTTATTTTTTGTTTCATTATTTACTTCCTGGTGGAATAATTACCTGTATTCCGAAGTTCTTCCTAATCTGATCATTTCCATCTTTTAGTTGGGTTGCTATTTATAGCTTTCTTTTTCTCTTTTACTAGTTGAATCTACATCCAGTATTCGATATATATATATATATATATATATATATATATATATATATATATATATATATATATTTCGTGTGTGTGTACTATGTATACATATTTTATATATTTATAACACATTTAAATTATATGTTCTAAATATATATATATATATATATATATATATATATATATATTATATAGATATCTATATATATATTACATGTTACGCAAAAATGGGGATAATTACGAAATGTGTACATTTTGCAATTAATTTTGCCTATTGTGTACAATTTGCAGCGCTTGATGCCTGCAAATTGTACACAATAGGCAAAATTAATTGCAAAATTTACACATTTGGCAGTTATCCACATTTTGCGTAACATATATTATATATATATTTATATATTAATATTATATTATATATAATACATTATATAGTATACATTATATATATATATTTATATATAAATATAATATATATATTATATATATATATATATATATATAATATAGTATATGATATGTATATATAAGTTTACAAATTTATGTAACGTCACAAACGCAAAAAAAGATATGTACCATTTCATGTTGAACTTCTGTAATCGTTAGAAAAATGCAATATTCATTTCTAAGTTTGATATTGACTAAACGCCTAGTTAACGTCTGTGTCGAACTGATTTTGTGACGGTCGTGCAATCTTGTGTAATCTTTGGCATCTCTCGGTTTATTTGAATAGCTAACTCACCCTTTTCATTTAATCTAATTACGCTGAAGTAGGGTCTTTGTCGATGCGTTTGTTTTTATAACTATAGTTGCCTTTTTTATTCGGCTTGAACACACTTCCATATGGTACTCCCAATATATATATATATATATATATATGTATATACATATATATATATATATATATATATATATATATATATATATATATATATATATGAATATATATATAATATATATATACCTCCAAGTTGATAACTTTGTCTAAGTGGAGAAAGAGGACAGCAAAGCTAAAAATGAAGAAGAAAAATAAAGGGAGAAATTAATATAAAATGAAGTAAATACATATATATCTAAATGCGCATTGAGGAATGTCCGGACAAATGGAGCCGTGTTTGAAGTAAGAAGGAAATATCAGACTGCAATGCTCAGCTACTGTTTCTTTACCTAGCTTTGGAACCCTCTTAAGTGCGGCTGATTTTCCTAACGCATTGTCTTTCTTCACACGGTGCAGTGTAGGCATTACTTTAGGGTCTTTGCAGCGTCCCTTCGGCCCCTAGCTGCAACCCGTTTATTCCTTTTTTACTGTACCTCCTTTCTTGTTCCCTTTCTTCCATCTGACTTTCCACCCTCTCTGACAATTGTTACTTCGGTTTTCCTGCTGTTAAATTTTGCCTTTGGCCTAAGTTCTATATTCTATTCTATGGGTCTGGTCTAGAAGGGGATAAGTTGACCATCTCGTTGTTGCCCCTATTTTGAAGTCGTCGCCTGTCTTCTAAGTAATAAGGGCCGGCGGAGGTGACTATCATTCCTTACACCTGGCCTTTCATTATAAAAGATACCTGGGCTAGGTCAAGAGCTCAGAGCGACTGAAAGTTTTTTATTTTTTTATTCTCAATTGTCATTTCCTTAGTTTGAGAAAAGTGAGACAATAACCTTTGAATGATGGGAGGTGTCTTTCTTTCATATATGGAATCTTTCGTAACTGTTATATTTATGTATTTGTGTTGATTCATGTTGCTATTTAAGATAGTTTTTTTCTTTTTTTTAGTAAGGAACTTATGTCAATTTATTTTTATTGGTTTCAGTGGTCCAAGTAGGCTGTTAGTGGTATGTAATTTTATTTGTTTAGCGAGAATTTTATGCGGTTCAGGGGTCATAATTAATCAGCCTCAAAGCTTGTGATTTATGAGAGATACATAAATAGATGAAGAAAAAAAAATTGGACCGCTCTAGGAGCAAGGCCCAGTATCTATTCTAGACCGTGTGCTGGTGCAAGCTTCAGCTTGATACCAGCGACAGCATCAAGTAAGTGTTCGCTTCCCTATCAAATTTTGGGAATTTGTTGTATGTTTCCAAGGGAATTTGAAAAGCAAATATTCAGTGAAATTTCCCCAACTCGAGAGCCTGCAGCCTCAGCCTTAGGCATCGGAATAGGTTTCTCCAGCCTTAATTCCCCGGGGACTCTATGGCAGCCACTTTCGAAGTCTGCAGGGGCGAGGCCGCGTCGTAGAATCGACTTTTTGGGAAACGTCTTCCCAAGAAAGGAAATGGACATGCGGTCGTTGGAGCAGCTACATCAGCAACAAATGTTCTCGTTGGAAGCGAGGCGTTTAGCTGGTAGGCAAATCAGCTTCCCCGACAACAAAACTTCGGCAGAGGCGAGGGTACAAATATTGAATGGGTTTAGTGGCCCATGGTAAGGAAGTCGGGTTATTCTCTCTCTCCCTCTTTCTTCAGTATATTTGCTCGACTTAAGCTCCGTGTGTGCTTCAAATGAACGTTCTTGCTCCTGCATTTAATTGTACTTAGACGCATATGCATATTTATCATTTGCATAACAATGTACGTAAATGCTAAACTCTCTCTCTCTCTCTCTCTCTCTCTCTCTCTCTCTCTCTCTCTCTCTCTCTCTCTCTCTCTCTCAGATGCATATTTTGTAATTGTAGGTACTTTCGCACACACTTTACAGAACACTCAAATCCATGAGTGTTGAAATACACATCACTGCTCAGAAATCAAATAGCTTTGTTCAGACTATATTTAACATTTATAACCGAAATCTTGCTTAGCTGCACCAGGATGATTGTATTTTTGGACGAAATAAAAAAAGATACACATCTCTAATCGAGACATCTATTTAGTTGTAATAATCTTGGATAAATTCCATTCATTAGATAAGTTCTTTATTTGTGTGTGTTTTCAGTGAAGACTTCTGTGTTCCTCATTCGTCCTTCATACCTTCCTGTTTTGCCATCTTCCTTACTGCCCTTGTCTCTTCGTCTTATTCCTCTTTATCTCTTTCCCTTCCTCTTCCCTTTATCGCTATATAGCTATCTCCTTACTCTCATCCCCTGTCGCTCCTCTTTGACCTTAGAATATTCTGAAAGTTGGGTCCTCCGAAGATATTTATAAATGATGTCTACCAAATACTTGACCAGCATTGTAAGGCGGCTGCAAACCACCGCTAAGCCTCACCATAGGTCCCTTCTTCCCAAAACTTACATTCTCATCGCGGCCAAATCTAATCACTTTCTGCCAGTCATCAGGTCCACATTTTGAAAAAATTTAGGCCAAAAGTCAAACGGAACTTTTTTTGACATGAACCTGCTTAGAATGAAAGAAACAAAATGAATTAGGCTTGAACTTCATCTCTGAACTCATTCTGCACACTGGCATCATTAGTAGGTTAGGATGCCGAATAGAAGACTTTGAATGGTGACTTATTTTTTGAGAAATGAATAAGAAATATTTGGCAAGCATTTCTATGCTGAATCTGAAAGACGGAAAACATCAAAGGCTGTAAACAGCTCCTCTGGGCATAGAAGGCTCATTTCCATGTTTTGCCTTCTCGTTATTAGATTTTGAAATATATAACGAGCCTCTCTCTCTCTCTCTCTCTCTCTCTCTCTCTCGCAGGTCTGAGCACATAGCAAATGCTCGTCCAGAGACCCAACGACATTAGATAGACCTCTGTTGCCGACCACGTGGCCGCGAAAGCATGGAGAAGACGAGAGAGAGAGAGAGAGAGAGAGAGAGAGAGAGAGAGAGAGAGAGAGAGAGAGAGAGAGAGAGAATGGAAATTGAAGAGGAGGAAGGGGGTTCGGGGAAGGAGGGTACAAAGATTAGCCTTGTAAGGGTAGGGGCTGAGGGAAAGGGAATAAGGAGCTGGAAAAAAGGGTCTTATGTCACTTTCGTAACTTTTACCTGTTACGTAAATCGTCCCTCCTTTTGTATGGGACGTCGGTGATGCCTTTCCGATGGACTTTTCGGCTGCCGCTTTGCAAAGGTATGGTGAGAGAGATCCTTACAGGAAAGAAAGGGACTTCCTCTCCCTCCACGCCCCTTAACTCTCTCTCTCTCTCTCTCTCTCTCTCTCTCCACATTAAGGGTTAATTTCATAGGTGGCGGTATCATCTCCATTTCTTGCACGTTGACGCTTAAGTAGGTCATTCTTTTCCTCCATGGCTTCCTTTTCGAAGTTTACAGGAAAGTTAAAGAAAATTTTTATAAATATAGGCGCTTGCTAAATTAAGAAAGAAACTCTGCACAATAACCAACTTTTTTTTAATCAGAAATGATTCCACATTGTATTCTTATATATTCCTCCAGATTATTTTCCAAACGGTAATGTAGTTTATTTTTCGAGTATTGCTGTTTGAAAGTATATTTCCAAGATATCTACAGATGGAAAAATTTGCCAGGCATATTCATCTTCAAGTTTTTATTTTATTTTTATTTATTTATTTATTTTATGTTTCGAGTAATATTTCATCCATGAAAGCGTGACCTGGATGTTAATACATTTTCACAATTAAACGGTTTAGGGTGTATATAAAATGATGTTAAAGAATTTGAGTATTATGGTTATTATTTGTAAAGGAATGTGCTAAGACCATTATAGGTAGTAAGGAATATGATCACATTGATATAGAAATTACCAAAAAGGCAGTTGACAATCTGAGCAAGTTCTTATTGAATGAACCATAAAGACCATTAAGAATACGGGCTTATTCATATGGAGCGAGCCTTAAATGCCATTATCAATGTGCATATATTCATATAATGCAAACCATAAAATTCATTAGCGACGCGCGTTTATGTAGAGCAAGCCAAAAGGCGATTAAAAGTGATCACAACGTAGAACGATGAAAAAAGCTATTAAACAGCAAAATAAAACCCCGTTATGTGAGGAGAGAGGGGAAAAGATTAGGAAAGCATGGTCAACGGAAGTATTGCAAAACCTAGATGACAATAACAGGTCCCTTTCTGCATCAGGGACACATTTCCCAGAGTGAGTGTGAAAAATGTAGGCTTGGACCAAGGATTTGGGGGCTTGTGGGGCCGGGGGTGGGAAGGGGGTAGGGGAATAGGGTAGCGTGAGTGTTTCCAAGAAACCGACGTCCGGTAGGATCAGCACAAACACTTAGAGTCTTGTGATTGCCACGCTTTCTCGTCGGACGGAGCACCTGGTGGAGGAGAGTCCGGGCGGGAGTCTTTTGCTCGTAGGCCAGACGTGGTGGCCCTGCCATCAGGAGAGAAAGTAGTCCAGGAACCTAGATCGGATACTTTCACTGTTAAAGCACGTTGCTGTATTGTGTAATTTCGCTGAGAGAGAGAGAGAGAGAGAGAGAGAGAGAGAGATTTTCCCACAATGGCATCCTTGTTCGACACTAATATATTTTATGTAATGCTTTTCCATCCGATGACACTGGAATGCGGGGCTATTATTGATGCCGTAACCGAAACTGGCCGCTGCAGGCTTCCCTTCTGCATATTAACGCTTGACAGGTGATATATGCATTGCATAATCTCACCCCCGTACCTGGCGCTGTTGGTAAGGTGTGGTCAGGCCATCCTTTTGGTGAAGCAGCTTGAGAGAGAAACTGCCATTGATTCTCTCTCCGAACGCTGACTTTTTTTCTTTCTTTTACTGGTCAGACCATCGGGGTTTATTGATGTTATGCTGACAGGAACTTGGTCTTTGTGAGGGTTTATTTGCGTATGGTAACAGAGGCCAACAAAAGTATTTGGCTCGTAATGGGGCCAGGAAGATATTGCTATATATTTCAGTGTCAGAGAGAGAGAGAGAGAGAGAGAGAGAGAGAGAGAGAGAGAGAGAGAGAGAGAGAGAGAGAGAGAGAAATAAAATGTGTCTTCCTGCGATTTTATTGTTGGTATATACATGGTGTTCAAGGTATTTTGAATTCAACTGTTGTTAATTTGTTATACTGATATCAGCTCCTTAAATATGATCTTTTTTCACGATTACAGTGTAAGCACTTTTGGAGCAAGCCAAAAAGGCCATTAACTCATCAGCGATAAGATTGAGTATGTGAAAATTAGAGATTTTGATAAACATCACACACGTGTGTGTGTGTGTGTATACATACATGATATATTTACATGTTACAATACATATATATCTATATATATATAATATCATATATATATATATATATATATATATATATTATATATCTATATATATATATATATATACATATATATATATATATATATATATATAATTATATATATATATAAATTATATAGTATATATATATATATATATATTATATATAGTGTGAGAATTATGATTGCTCAAGGAGTTGAGCATTTGCCGGTATTATTCTGATATAATAATGTAGCAAGGTGGTAAATGCGACACACACACACACACACACCCAGAGAGAGAGAGAGAGAGAGAGAGAGAGAGAGAGAGAGAGAGAGCGAGCGAGCATCTCTTCCTCCAGAATGGTCTTAAGCCGCGAGGTCTCGCTCCATACCCCTAGTTGCTAATGGCGTAGGAAATGATTATTTAACCCCTTTCACAGCTCCTGGCGTGTTATGGAGAGGCTAGTCATTTGGGTACGTCGACATCATGCCACGTATATATATGTATAAAAAAAAGCATGACAAGGCCGCAATTTTTACCTCGACTGGGTATCAAACGCTTTAGGGTACAGATTTAAACAGTGACGACGACAATGGCTGTTGTTACGATGGTAAGTAATGACTGTGGCTACGTTTGGTCAAAAATTTATTACGTAAGATTAATTTTGTGTGGGATTGCGCTATAAATGGTGTCTACTTAGTTGGTACTGTTGCTGGTTCAGCAGTTGTGATTACTTTTGTCTACGTATCTGCATTCTGTTCTTGTATTTGGACTTAAGCCGAAATGAATAGGATTTCTACGACCGATGTATCGTTTAGTAGATGTTTTGTAATGGGATTTGAAAAAAAATCTAAAGGCCGTTTCTTTATTGCTCCTGTTCGTCGATGTAGAATTTAAATGTGTGTGGCCTGAGAGAGAGAGAGAGAGAGAGAGAGAGAGAGAGAGAGAGAGAGAGAGCCATCACACCTGATTTGAATTCTAGTTTTCAACAAAGCTTATCTAATACGACCATTTTCACAGTCACCCTGTCGACTTTAATGACACCGTAAAAAAGTGCCCCATCTTTTCACGGGTCTTGAAATTAATGACGTGAAAAAGGTACGAGTGTACATAGTGCCCGACTCGACTATCCCCCCATTCACCCCACCTCTCCATGGACTAGTTCCCTCTCCCCATTCCGCGGTAGTTGAACGTCAAACAACCTCTCTCTCTCTCTCTCTCTCTCTCTCTCTCTCTCTCCAAATGGGTACAAAACCACTCGTGTGTGTCGTCTTGACCTCGTGGTACGGTGGGCACAATCAAGGTCCATTTTCATGGGTATCTATGGTGCGGTGGCGTGACCGAAGGATTGGAGGCAAAGGCTAGGTGGTTGGGGGGAGAATGTAAGTATGATTAATCCTCTGATATTCTGCTGCTGAAATATCACTACTTTGCTGTTTAATTTAATGTGTTGGTACACCGGAAGGTCATCCATCAATTTTGTCCCTAATATCTGCAGGGAAAATACTTCAGTCCACAATAAATAGTCATCTGACTTACAAAGACTGCGTAATTTGTCTTGAGGAGGCCAGACTGTCCTCCACCTGCATGAAACTTTTTCCTGTTTACCCTTGCCTTAATTAATGTGAAGGGACATCCAACGTCCTCCATTTCCTTGCAGTACGTATACAATACGATTGTGCCTTTGAGACTTTTGCAGTCCCAAATGTTATTTTAGGGAAGAAATTAAACTGGAAAGTTTTGAGAAGTGCCTTGGTGTCGCTGTTTTGAAAGTGTATTAATTTGGAGCCCTTATATGTATGCGTTAAGTATTTTCTGTGAAGTAATTTTTCTTAGGGAGTGAAGCATAAGTATTTTTGTTAGAAGGAGTAATGTTGATTTTTGGGGTGAGAAACTTTTTTTTAATATTGTCTAGAGTGCACAAATGTTTGGACATTCATTTTAGTGGAAAAAGTTCCAGGTTTTTGTAGAGGAAGTCATGTTTGCATGAAATTTTCAGGGGGTCAGAAAAATTTGAGTGCTTTATAAAGACAATAATATTAGTATAATTGCGTAGAGTTAAACAGTCGAGTATTTGTCTATATAGCAAAAATTGAATCTTTAGTTTGGGGGAATAAACGCTGGAGTAATTTTTATGTTGAGAAAATAAACGTTCAATTTTTCTTAAAGTAGAAATCTTGAATATTTTTATTGGGATATTATACGAGGACTGAAAGCCAGGAAAGTTTATGGGGAGAATAGAACTCATAGGATAGGATTTTGTCGAGCAAATAGATATTTAGAGAATCATATAGGAGTGAAGTCTTGGAGGCTTTTCTTGGTTAGTAAACATTGGAGTAGTATATATATATATATATATATATAATATATATATATATATATATAGTGTATATATATATATATATATATATATATATATATATATATATATATATATCTCGAATGTTTTGCGAGGTTAGAAACATCTTGATCATCTAATCAAACGTTTGTATGTTAAAGGTTAAGTGGAGTTGGGTACCACTGCTACAAGTAGGCCACCACAGGACATTTCCCTTCCCTGATACCACCCCACGGTGCAAAAACTTTTTTTTTTTTTTTTTTTTCTTTTTTTTTTTTTTTTTTTTTTTTATGAGTGGTCAGTTGTTTAGCAAAGGATGACTCGTCTTGATTGTATTTACATCAAAACATCCCAAATTAGAGTCCACTACCCTTCCCGCAATACCCTGCCTGGGTACCTAATAACCCTTACTACTCTTATATAGATGCCTGTCAAAGCTATCTACGTTGGATTGTGGACGAAGGACTTTTTACTTTTATTTTTTACGTTTTGGATTGTAGCCGAAGGAATTTATATCACTGTAAATTTCCTTTTTTATTTTTTTTATTTTTTCCAAATAACAAGGTGTGCGGACTCGGTGTACCGCAGGTTCATTTTCCTTGTCTACTTTTTTTTTTTCTCAGCTAACAAAAATACGCCTCATATAATTTCCTCCCTAAACTGCGTACATACTCAGTATTAATGCTATAAATATTACTGTTCCTTCAATTGTCATTTGTATTATTGTTAACTGACATAAATTTAAGGGTCTATATCCCGAAGCCAAGCTACACCACATCAATTTGTGTTTGTATCTTTCTGAATTGTATCTACATGTTGTATGTGACGGCCGTGAGATGTGATCTCAGTATCATTATTATTGTTATTATTATTAATCTGTCATGATAAATGTATTCTGTATGATGCTGAAATTGTTTAAATAAAGATCAAGATAAAATTGGTTTCAGCATGTTTGTTTTACCCGTTTTCTATGAACGTTTATTCCATTAAAATACTATAATATAATAATAGCAATGAAACAAAAATCCATCATTTATCCAAATACTCATATAAGCAATGAAGTATAATAGTGTTCAAATAGACAACATATTGTTTATAGTTGGCAAATGTTTCAGGGGAAGGGGGCTGTGGAATCTGGATGCAATGTAGAAAAGGGGGGGAGGGCGGATGGGGGGCGTAGTGCAAAAAAATTTAGTAACCACTGGCCTAGATGCTATCCTGTGGAGGAGACACGTCCACGATTTGCTATCCGGATGTTTATTGTATATTTGCTACATGTTTTAGAAACTCTTGACTACCGTCGCTTTTATAGTGCTTATTATACACACAACCATCAGGGAGTGGCAAAATAGCTTTTGTCACCTTCACACACACGAAAAAAAAACGGCATTGGGGGTTGCACCATTAGATTTTAAAATGTAAGAGAGAGAGAGAGAGAGAGAGAGAGAGAGAGAGAGAGAGAGAGAGAGTTTGTTCACCAACCCTTAGGCATTCCATTTTTCCGAATTGACATCAGTTGTCAAGAAACATTTTATGATATGATGGCAGCGTCCTTTAATCCTCTCTTTACGCTTCTCGGCCACGTGGACGAAATTCCGAGGAAAAGCAAACCTTCGAAAGTTGACCGATGTTGGTTCTGAAGTTGGGAAGATCTAATCGTATTTCGTGGAAAGATATCTGGGGAATGGGTACATTCAAACAATCTTTCTCTCTTTTTCATTTTTATTCTGTTCGCTCTATTGCCCATTGTATCTTTCATGTAATCCGAGTTAATATAGTGGGGTGATGTTCAGGTTACGGTAAGCTTATGATTAATATGTCCCGTAGGGGGTTGGGTAGTTCCGCCAGGGCACCTCATGCGGTGCATTGTAGGCTTTATTTAAGGTTACTTGCAGCGTCCTTTCGGCCCTAGCTATAACCCCTTTCATTCCGTTTACTATACCTACGTTCATATTCTCTTTCTTCCATCTTACTTTCCACCCTCTCTAACAAATAAATCATACTGCAGCTGCGAGGTTTTCCACCTTTTACGGCTTTTAAACCTTTTTATTGCCATTTTCTCTTTCAACCCTGAATACATTCATAGGTCCTAGCGCTTTGCCTTTGTCCTAAATTTTATATGCTATATTATCTATTATTAATATAGGAATTAAAATATTTTCCGTATCCTAGATTCGCCTCAAGAATAGCATAAAGAAGTCAGACAATTTTGCAGCTGTACTGCAACACTATTAATATTCTTCTACATATTTATGTAAATAAATACTGCACACCTAAAGCATAGAGATATTTAGTTTATCATTATCATTGTCATCACCATCTTTTTGTATCCAAGAGGACGGTACCTAAATGGACTCGAGCCAAATTCCTCTTTCCTGGCATTTCTTTCGAACCAAACCTGTAACCATCAACAGCCTCAGAGTGCAATGTGTTCAAAATGGGCTTTTACTTGTGAAAAAAAATTTATCACTGGGTATCAAATGCTTAGTGATCTACGAGAGCAAATCTTCGAGAGACACCGTTGTAACATTGTACTGCAGCATTGCAATTGCAGACGTTACAATAGTTTTCTCAATCTAATCAGTTTTAATGACATCGATTAAGGAAGTAGAGAGATGGGCGACCATGCACACGGCCTTTGGGCAAGGCCCTTGCTGACTACAGACTCGCACAATCTAAAGTTCTAAACCAAAATGGGATGGTATTTTTGTGTAGGGTGAGGAGATTTCAGTTGAAGTGTGAAGTGCATTGAGTAGTATCGGAAAACATGATGATCTTAAGTAGCTTAATTTGGAAATCAGGCCTTGATGTCTGGTGACCGCGACGCAGTAGTCTCGTTTGGGAAACGATGAATTCGCAAGATTGGGTAGGTGGGTGGGGCCATAGTCCTGAGAAAGAGGAGGATTTTTTGTTTGGAAGGTGAAGATTTCTGCATTTTCGGAGTTTGGCTGGGTTGCTTTCAGAAGAACGAATAGGATGAGATCGAAGGATGGGTAAGGATATGGAGAATGAATTTGGAACGCTTGGTGCATCAGGGATAGATCTTTGTGGAGTGGAGTATGGATTTCAATGATACTGGTGTAGACTAAGAAATGAATAATCCTTTGGAGATGTTCTTAGCCTGAATGAATTTCAGGGGATTCTAGAGGATGAAATTTTTGATCTCACATGTAGAAAGTTATTAGATATGCAAGAATGAATTTGCAAAGGCTGGATACGACGATGCAGATAAGATAGAGCTGCCGTGCCTCAATTTTTTAAACAGTTTTGGCGCAGGGGTGGGGGGCTGATATTTATTTATACATGCGTGTATTTAATTTCAGTTGTATTTATAAAAAATATTTTGGAATAATTTTACTGAATCCTTTGATATAATTATCCCTTGCTGAGTTCTGTTCTCTTTTGAAGGTTGCTTTGCTGTTTAGATTGTATGTTAAGTGTTGACCGTGTTATGCATGAATGTGTGCACGTTGAGTGATGATAATCAAATATTATGGTGTGAATAGAATGAACGTTGAACTCCCAAATTTTCCAAAGTCAGTGTTTATCTTTCAAGTGTATAATCTGTACAGTGTGGCTGTTAACTAGTTTTATTCAGTCTGTGTTCATCGTTTAGGTATAATCTATAAAGTATGATTGCGAACATGATATATTCATGACTTGGCTTGACTGATCAGAGTAAATGGCGTCCAGTCAACTGATGATCGATGTAGGAGACTGTTTAGGAAAACCATAATATGTTCTGGTTGATTTCAAGTTCCATTTTGCACTGTCATTGTTAACAGTTAATATTGGCCGCTCGGCTTGTTTTGATAACAATCCATTTATTTATCTTTCTAGAATGAAACATTTGTTTACAATTCCCCCCACCCTTCTCTCTCTCTCTCTCTCTCTCTCTCTCTCTCTCTCTCTCTCTCTCTCTCTCTCTCTCTCTCTCTCTCATATTTATGAGCCATGCGTCGGCGAGTGTTAATTTCGTTGTCACCACCGCCTCTCTTTATTACCATAATTATCGCAAAATACCGCCGTGGCCCTCGCCCTCTGAAAGCAAACCGAGGCAGAGAGAACATTGGCAAGTTCATTATCGTTTGCATTATCTTTGTTCCCTCCGCCGCTCCATTATTCATAATGCAAAAGCCAGGGGCGTCTTCATACCTACCCATCTTCATACCCATCCCACCTCACACCGCCCCAAACCCAGTGCCCTATGCCTGCCATGCGCACCGTGCTTGTTAAAGCCATGTATCGAGAGAGAACAGCAGTGCAGCAAGCAATTACACGGCTAAAGACAGCAGTAGCTGGTAATAGCTGTTACTATTACAGTTTCGAGTTTTGCGGTGGCTACGACGACGTGCGAGCATCTGGTTCTACTGACTCCTTCAACATGCAAGAACTTTTCTCATTTGGCGGGAGAAGTGTGTCTGTTGTCTTGTCCCTCTGGCGGTGGGTCTTTGGGTCAAGGCCGGTTGGAAACGCTCTCCAGATGTTGGGACGATATCCTAATAATAGATTCTCTCTCTCTCTCTCTCTCTCTCTCTCTCTCTCTCTCTGTATGAATAAGAGGGGAGTGTTAGCCTTCTCTCCGCACAAAGCAATCATCAGTGGAATAGATAATTTTATAAGGAAATGGTGAGCTTGGGGAATGCTGCTGAAAAGGATATATGGTCGTTGGACAAGACCGTCAGCATTTACTGGGTAGGAAAAAGACGAAGAGGAGTGAAAAGGCAAATAATAAAAAAGAAGCGGAGAAAAAATACCAGCCATAAAGTTTAGGGTCGTTGGTAAATGGGGGAGGTGGGTAGGCAGGTAAAGGATTGAGCCCATGCGATGGCAGGGCTAAAAAGATGTTTTGAGTCAGACCCCTTTCCCCTTATCGCCATAATTTGAGTTATTATAAGAGGGCCGCCATTCTTCTTCATATTCCCCTCCGCCCTCAATGTCTTCTAGGTCTATCGGAATATGCCTAAGCTGACAGCTGACGAACGGTTCAATGAGGCGACGACGGCTAATCCCATTGCAGCTTTCTCGGCCACCCAACTGGTAGGCATGAAAAGGCCGAACGTCTCATTAGAGGGCGAAAGGAAACATTGGCCATCGTAGGATCCTCTGCAGCTCGAAGAATGTGAGGAAATGCGCTCAAAGGCATTCCTCGGAAGGTTGCAGAGAAAGAGAATATTGAGGAGGGGGAGGAGGAGGAGGGATAAGGACGGGTTGTGGTGAGGTAGAAGACGTTAGGGAAAAAAAAAAAAAAAACATCTACATGGGTTACATACCCCCGAATTCCTCACAAACCATGACCCTGGTTGTCAATTCTTGGTAATCCTGAGGGGTTAAAGACACTTCTCAAGGCCGAGGTCTGCGTCCTTAGTTAGAGGACGAAGATGGTTCTTTCTTTTTTGGAGGATGTTCTTGAATGCCCGGTTAGACGCTTCCAATATGGCCGCCTTGTGGGACCTCGTGTTCGAGTGGTTTTTTTATTTAATTTTTTTGCCTTATTTTTTTGGAAAGAAGCCAATGAAGAGTCTGAGTCATCCTAAGTACTCCGTATCTGCAGATCCTGTGACAGGTTCCTCGAAAACGCCCAGGCTTTGTTATCAATCATATCTCAGCATGGCTCTCTCTCTCTCTCTCTCTCTCTCTCTCTCTCTCTCCTCTCTCTCTCTCTCTCTTTGGTATTCGAGTCTGAATGCAGTACTCATTCTCTCTACCTCTGTAGCATGCTCTGCAGTAACATTTGATTATCTCATTGTATGCATTTAATAAGATACAGTTACAGAAAATTTTATTTTGTTATATTTTGAATTTTCGCAATAGCACATATCAGGTTAACTTTTCCATAATATTAAAAGAAAGTGTACTTGAAGGTTGTTATGTCTCCTGAACGACAAGAATAGTCATCTTTTTCTAGAGCCCTTCAAGGGGGAATGTCTGTTTACTGATGCTAATGTTAATATCAACTGTTCCTCTTCAGAAGATTTAGTTTGTTGATATTTTTTTATATAAATTCTAATCGAAAATGTCAAAGTTGTATGTAGAAGTACTCGCTAAGTAAAATGCATTTAATGAATGTTTACTGGATTAAGTGAAACCCATATCGTACGAAAAATTATTTAATTTTCTTACTATGTGGGTTTCGTGCTTTATGGTTTTTACTTGATCTTGTAAACATAGGAAATTATATATATATATATATATATATATAGTATATATATATATATATATATATATATATATATATATATATTATATATATATATATATTACTGGTAATCTTCTTAGGCACGAAGATATAGAAATTCAGTTGTATTCCACATAGGAAAATGAAAAAAAGGTATATCTCAGAAAATGCCCACAGTTTTCGTCCCTCCAATGGACCTCTTCTTGAGCGTTTATTAAGGAAAGAGATAAAGTTTCCTTAATAAACGCTCCAAGAGAGGTCCATTGGAGGACGAAACTGTTGGGCATTTTCTGAGATAACCTTTTTTCATTTTCCTATGTGGAATACAACTGAATATATATATATATATATATATATATATATATATAAAAATCTTATAGTATGAATTACAACCAAATGCGTTTTCATCATGAATGACCGTGTGGTTATCTATGAGACTCAGCCAAGACATGGCTGGCTGGATATTGAGAGAGGCTATTCAGGAACCTATTTAATTTGTAAGTTTCTTTGTACAGCCGCCCTCTGTTCGCGACATGATCGTGTTGATAATAAACCGGCATCATTAATGTACAGTTTAAAATACAAAGCGAGATGGAAAATTGAAATATTAATAAAATATGGTATATACACTTTAGGGCAATTAAGGGTACATATAGTAGGCTATAGGCTTTGGAACTTGCTCACTATAAAATTTGTAAAAAGTTATGCCACGAGAAATAAAAAGAAAATAAGTAGGAAATGCATGTAAAATGTGAAATAAAATAAAGCACTAACTCTCAATATAGCCATTGGAATCAAGGGATGGAGTGACTAGGAATGCATAGAACGCTCCAAAGAATAGTTCTAGTTTGTATGAATGTATTTATGTGCGTATATACATACACACACACACACACACACACACACACACACACACACACACACACACACACACATATATAAATATATATATATATATATATATATATATATATATATATATAATATATATATATATATAGAGTGAACAAGACCACAGTTGATGGTCGAAAGCTTTAATCCTGTACAAGCATTATATATTTTAAACTACAAGAGGATTTTACTTCATTGTGGATTGTATCCCCATATATATATATATATATATATATATCTATATATATATATATATATATCATATATATATATATTTGTATTTATGTGTATATGCATAAATATGTGTTTTTGTACACTAACATTTCATAAAACGTACTCATGGAACATAACCTTAACAAATCCCTTCTACGACGTGTTTATGTGTGTCTGTTTGTTTTTTTGCTTCCATGCAGGTATTTCATGTACATATTGTTACTGTTGTTAACTGCATTGTTATAGGTATTGTTATCGTTGTCGTAGCTGTGGGCGTGCACATGTCTTGCCATAACTCCACATAATTGTCGTGTATATGTATAATCAAATGTATCTTCCTCACTTCACCATAAACGTCATGAATAATTAAAATTGAACCCTGAAAGACTATATTGTTCTTCATCCGTGCTCATGGTACAATCTTGTCTATTATTATTTTTTTTCTCTTATTTTTTTGGTTTATCACATTCCTCCAATTCGACTGGGTGTATTTATAGTGTGGGGTTCCCGGGTTGCATCCTGCCTCCTTAGGAGTCCATCACTTTTCTTACTATGTGCGCTGTTCCCAGGAGCTCACACTTTTGCATTAGTCCAGGAGCTACTTCAGCCTCTAGTTTTTCCAGATTCCTTTTCAGGGATCTTGGAATCGTGCCTAATGTTCCTATGATTATGGGTACAATTTCCACTGGCATATCCCATATCCTTCTTATTTCTATTTTAAGGTCTTGATACTTATCGGTTTTTTCCCCTTTCTTTCTCTTCAATATTATTATTATTATTATTATTATTATTATTATTATTATTATATTATTATTATTCATCCGGTTCCTACTGCGCCGTACTTAAATATCAGTCCTTGATCATTCGCGTAATTTAAATTTAAAGAAAAGACGCCTGACCTTCGAGTTTTAATTACCTGCAGGTAATAATCGTTTGGGGTTCAGGATCTTGTGCGACCACATTCCGCCTCTTATAATAAGCCCCCCCCCTTCTTTTATTTTCGCTTACTTGAGGAGTAAGCCTACAAACTACTTTGTTGTTGTTGTTGCTGCTGCTGTTCTTGTTTGGGGCGTTAAGAAAGGTCTACGGAAGAACCTGAAAAGGTTTGAAAAAAGCGTTTTGCGTCGGGTTAAGGATACAGGAATTTTAGGATATGATATTTATGAATTATTTATGAGAAGGAAAATGTGAAAAGTAAATAATGTGGATGTTAAAAAGTACAGAACCATTATTTCTAAGAAAGTGTAGCGTATTTATTTTTAATTTGTTGGTGAAACAAGGCTCTGTTGGACTGCAGATTTTAGTATGTTTTAATTTATTTGGTGTACTTGATTTAGAGGCTGTTCAATTATTTTGTCTCCACGTATAACTGAGAATATATGAACGTGTTTAATTTGAGCCCTTTTTATTTGATCCATGTTGTTAGTCTAAATAGTACTAAGTATTAATATTAATTACGAAGACCACCACTTCACGTTATGATATAATCTTTGCAACTTATGCGTGGTAGGAAAATCTTGCATGCGTCCCGAGTATGCTGGAGGTCGGATCACGCCTTGTTGAATAGTGACATTTAATGTTTAACGAGTTTTTAAAGGGGTGACATTATGTGATGTTTCCGTGCTATTATTTAAAGTGACATCATTATTAATATTAGCTGCGGTATTAGCTAGGTAGTATATTATTATTATTATTATTATTATTATTATTATTATTATTATTATTTCGGTGTTTGTAATTACAGCTTCGAAACTATATCATAATGTTAGGGTTCGGAGACAGCGAACCTCCGCCAAGGTCCTCTTTTCAGAACCAGAGCTTTCCCAAAATTCAGTCAGTTGTCACGAAGTCGAATGATAGCAGGTAACAATCTATCCTATTATTATTATTATATTAGTTGTCTCGAGGTCGAATGATAAGCAGGGCAACAATCTACCCTATTATTATTATTATTATTCAGAAGAAGAAGAAGAGTCCTATGCATAAGGAACAAGTCCTCATGGACCACTGAATAGAAATTCAAGCTTCCAACGAATATGGTATTCATTTAAAGAAAGAAACAACGATATCTAATATGAAAATGGACAGAAAAATCAGACTTAAAACTATATAACTTGTTCGACAAAAGAACGAGTGGGGTGGTTTGTTAAAAATTTAGTCCAAGGATTTTTTTTTTTTAGTGTAAGTAAAGAAATCATAATCGGGAAGTATATGAGCAATTAAGAATATTTTGAATCCAAAGAGATATGTTTGATTATTCAGAAAAAAAAAACAAAGAAGCCCCTTTCATTTTAATGAGAGAGAGGTTTTTCATGGCCATAAAAAAAAAAAAAAATATGCTCGTATCAGTTCTCAACTTAATAACGAGCATCATACTTATCTCTCGACCCACGTGGCTCACATCACGAGTCTGCCAGAGTTCGTTCCGAGAATTGTTATTTTCATTGCTGAGAATAATAATAATAATAAGAATGAATGTAAATCAAGCGAGATGAAAGCATCCGATGGAAAATGCACCAACAAGCAACGTCAACCACGTGGTTTCTGAAACGTCTGCTGCGTTGGATATTGAAACCACCTTGTTGTCCATGATGCCCTTCACCCACTTATCTCCCTTCCCCTCCCCTCCCCCTGCAAATTGCAAGTACACAAACAAACACACATACGCACGCCTCAATACTCTTACTTGGAACCGCAATTATAGCAATTGTCTATTGTCTCCTTCTGCGTAGCCCGTTCTCATTCTCTGTAGCCAAGGTTGTTATATGGGAAGTCATCGATGGCTAGTGTTGTGGTTATATATATATATATATAATTTATACTATATATATCATATATATATATATAGAGAGAGAGAGAGAGAGAGAGAGAGAGAGAGAGAGAGAGAATGTGTATAATGGTATTAAGAGCCTGTCGAAGCCTCCCAATTAGCCTGAAAAAATAAAAAATAAAACTACATTTCCAAGACAATGAGGAATTGAAATTGAAAACAAAAGAGGGTACAAAAAATACATCAAGAAGTCTTCGTTTTACAGTGATCTTTGCAATAAAACAACATGACTCTGGTGCTTTGTTTAGCCATTTGTTTTACTGAGAAGGCACAAGACGTTTAGGTCAGCAACACGTGGGGGTTTGTAAGGCTGCTTCCCGGTATGGTATACTGCGTCATACCTCCGAGGAGCTCTCCGCCCTTCTTAATTCTGATTACACGCGTCGAGATGAGCCGGTACGGCTGGGAGGCTGTTGCACAAGTCCTGAACTGTTTAGTAATTGTTTAGTAATTGGTGGACACATTTTTCTGTGTGAGCTTTATATCTCGCCTTTGCACATTGTCGATTTTTTAATGGAATTACGGAGCTGGACCTTCATAACAATAGCTACTTCTGAACGTATTTGTTCAGAGTAATTCTAGCATACCCCAGCAGATGTTACGCATGCAGTGTCGGTTTGTTAGTCTGTCTGCAAGGTATCTTAGAAAATTAGTGATGTACATCAGGGAAGTTGCTGTGAGACGTGAGCAGTGGACCAAGGGTAATCAATGATTAATGGGTTGGAATACGCGTACTTATCTTGATTTTGATGCATGTGATAATTTTTATGATAGGTGGTGCAGAAAAGCGCGCTCAGGCTCTTTCCAGTTTTACGTATACGAATATGAATCACAGTAATCACACGCATACACTTGGTTATTGTTTTTATTTTTATTTTGTTTATTTGAAAAAAGGATAGAGAATGGATTTTAAACAATTGCACGCCCTATATCTCCATCTGCCTATGGACTTCACACTGCAAGAGTAAATATCCATTCTTTCCAAATGACCAAAACATCTCAAAACACAATGACCCCATCTTTGACTTACGCCAACTTTTTTTTACGGCGTTTTTACCACTTCAAAGTATATTTCCACATTTCCCATCCTTTCAAATCATTTTGTCCCACATATACTACGCAAAACGGTTCATCTTATCAGGGTTTCAGGATCTATAATTTAGGATATATATATATATATATATATATATATATATATATATATATTATATATATATGATATATTATATATATTATATATAAAGGTTTTTGCCACGAAGGAAAAATGAAAAGAGAGATGGCCAAGCACCTTCGTGGCAAAAACTTCTATTTATGCATAGCATTAACGTCTTATATACTTCGTGATCAAGTTCAGATCTATATTATATAATATATATATATATATATATATACTATATATATATATATATATATATATATATGCTTCGCTACAAAGGAGATGAAAAGAATGGAAAGTGAAGAACGATGAGTAGTAGAAGATGGGAATTATTATGAAGAGCTGGCGTTAGATAAAAAGCTGATAAATATGGTGATAAAGAGGTTTTCATACAAAGAGCATAAAGGAACAAAGGAAAGGGAGACTGAAGAAAATTGGAAAGAAGGAATTAACAAGGGATTTTTAAGGAGCTGCAAATATTAATAGTTCTGGGAATCTAATGTACGCACGAACACACATACATACATTACTACATACAATATACATATATATAATAAATATTTATATATACATATATGTATATATATTTATTATCTATTATATAATAATATATATATATATTATTATTATTTATATATATATTATTATATATATATATGTATATAATTATTATATATATATTATATATATATATATTGAACGTCCATACGCTTAGAACGGGTGGCTATTACTATTGCCTTCTGGCTTGCTACAAGTATTGTTAGGCAAAACTTGAAAGTAGTTTTGGCTGTGTAAAAGGTATATTTCTGTACAGTGCAGCAGTACGAATTGTGTGATCTTCATTTTAAAAGAAGCGTTGTATTATATATTAGTAATATCAGTAGAGAAAAGGCGTAACCTGACACGATGTACCTGAAGAAGACCTGATTGTCCAAATGAGGGTGAGCCATAAAGGGTCTTTGTAATCCCCTTGTTACAGCCGTCATCTCTACCCCTGCCGGCCCCATCCTTTAAGAAAAAAAATCTGTTCACAGGCGCTGGAAGTCTATGTTTGAAGGTCTGCAACAGCCTAGAGAGAGAGAGAGAGAGAGAGAGAGAGAGAGAGAAAGTCGTTATCCCTTCGGGTTTCTCACGAAAATTTGAATCATTTGATTTAGCCCACACACACACACACACACAGAAAGAGAGAGAGAGAGAGAGAGAGAGAGATGGCGTAGGAGTAGTATATAAAAGTAAGAGTACGAGGATCTTGGATGGAATACTCTTGCATCGAATCCCTCATAAAAATATCGGAAGGCGAAAAGGAAGAAAGCGCAAGATAAAAGATAGAATAGGTGAAGTCAGTGAAAGCAAGGTAAAAAAAAAAAAAAAAAAAAACTCTCAAGGAAACCTTTCATCGCCCCTTCACCATAACCCCCCCCCACCCCCCCCCCCCCCCCCCCTCCCCGACAAAGCGCGCGCTACACACCACACACACACGACACACACACACCACACACACACACACACGCACACACGGAAGGTAAAAATTATGAAGCAATCGTAGCTAAGGCAGTATCCTAGATAAGCGAGAGGACGGATAATGGAGAGAAACGGAAGACAAGTTGGTGAAAACTAGAAGCTATGGAAGAGAGATATAAGAAAAAAGTTCGAATGATAACAGTTTTACAGGCAATCTCTTTCTCTCTCTCTCTCTCTCTCACACTACATGCAGAAATCGTCTTCTTAGACAGTTAAGGAACAATGATTTTTGTGTGGAGTCGGAGGTGAGAAGCGAAAATTAAAATAGAAGAGAAGGGAGAGAGAGAACTACCAAGAGTGGGAAAGGCAACCGAATCGAGAGTAGAAGTGGGAAGGAGCAAGAACTGTCGAGATGGGCTTAAAACAGCAGGAGCAGCAATATCAATAATGTAGTACATAAAAGTAGCGAAAAACTGCTGGAAAAAATGTCTAGATGTCCTCGGATGGTAAACCGAGAGGATAAAAATGGAGAGAGTATTGATGAGGGAAAGGAGTAGGAGGAGGAGGAAGAAGAATTCTTTGTCTCACACGGCAGTAGGGCTTAAGGTCGGATTTCAAGGAAGTATATTGTAGGATAAAAAAAAATTATGAGGATTAGAAATAGAGGAGAAAAAAAAACTAGGAGGAGAAAAAGTAAATGGAATAGGGCTGAATGAGAACGGCAATAGAAAAGGCTTCAAAAAAGGGAGCAGGGTGTGTGTGTGTGTGTGATCTGTTTAGAGAATTAGGTGGCATTTCCCCTTCAATTGTTAACTTAGGCCTAAAGAATACCAACCTCCCCTCCCCTCCCCCTTACCCTCAAACCCCCATCGTTCCCAAACCTCCCATTGCCCCAGGAACCCTTTGGGTTAAATGGGCTAAGAGAAGAATTCGGGAGGTCCTGCCGTTTTAAACGTCGACGTTCTCCGAGGTTATCTGTTTTTATTTTGGTCAGTAAAAGTGAATTATAACTCTCCTAGAGCGCTTAATCTCTCTCGCTTATAAGGAGTCTCGAGTTCGAATCTCTGGGGCACATCTGACACTTTCCAGACGGCGGCCATCAGTCGCAAATTCCTTCCGAAGTGATACAGCTGTCAAGTTGATCGTGGAGGTTCTTGCTGTTGTTATTGCTGGTAGCAGTTGCACCAGCAGTAATAGTAGCTGAATCCATGCGAACATCTAAGTTATGTCTGGTGGGGTTTCCTTGTTTAAAATATTATTATTATCATTATTATTATTATTATGACACCGATTTTGTGGCTTATCTATACAAAAAACGGTAGGATGAGAAATGATGAAACCCCACAGTACAACACACGTAAACCTTCAATTTATTTCACATATCCCACTCTCCCCATCCCATTTTTTTTCTTTCTTTTGTAGTTCCGGTTTTAACTAATTATTTCTTAAGCTTTCGAAAAGTATATATTGAAGATTATGATATGGCGACCAAATTTGGTTTTTGCTGGAAGCCATATAATGCTGCTCTCCTAAGGACCGAATGGAAAGATATATATATATATATATATATATAATATATATATTATATATATATATATATATATATATATTTATGCATGTGTGTATGTGCAATGGGTATGTTCTTTTTTTATATTAGTTGTTTCTTTGTGATGGAAAATGAGATATTGGAAGAGTTGTTTGCTCGACTGTTTATCTTATGACGCACCTCTTCGGGAAATAATATATATATATATATATATATATATATATATATATATATATATACACATATATATATATATATATATATATATATATACTATATATATATATATATATATACACACACATATAATATATATATATATAATATATATATATATATATTATATATATATATATATATATATATTGTGACGAAGTGCCAAGTATTTGGTTACTACACTTACCATTCATTAACTGATACCTCACAAAAGCCGGACACCTGAACCCTCATCACAGGTATTAAATGACTGAATACTCTAAAGGCAACAGTGATCCCTTAACAACTTAACAGTATTGCAGAAAATCAGACTAAGTTCATCAAAACAGGTGTGAGGTAATCTTGTAAGTAACTAAATTAATCAAAGGGCATCACTCCATCAACAACTTTAAAAGTCTAAGTATTTCCCTGATTTCAGAAGTCTAAGTACTTCCCAGGTTCTAAATCACTTCAAGTTAATGAAGGAAAACAGATCAATTACCACTCTATGTTTCTACCTAACATCAATATAATCAAATGCAAATATACTGGTATAAAAATGAAAACACTCATAAAGATTTTAAATATAAAAATTTATTATTAAACTGAAAATTTATAAGTGAAATTCACAATCTCAGGGAAAATTACTGTTACATTAAAACAAAGTAAAATTTAATTAATTCTTGAATCAAATTAAGTAAAATTAAATCAAAATTAATTTATCACAAAATTCAAGAAAATTAATTCAATCAAAATTCAAAAGTGTTAGGCAATAATTGAAAATTTGAAATTAATTCACAAGTGCTAAACAATAATAAAACTTGAAAAGAATTCTAAGTAAATGCAAATGAATTCACAAGTGTTAAATTTAATTAAATGTGCAATGATTAAGCAATGAAAATAACTAATTCAATTAAATTGTGAATGCAAATGAAAATACTGAAAAGTGTGGACAATATAAAAATTTGCAAAAAGCATTAATCACACAGAATATAACATAAAAAGGCACACTTCAATAAGAAAATGAACAAATGCACAAAAATGAAACAAACACAAAACACAAAAATTTGCAATGTGTAAAAATGTAAATAGTTTCTCTCAAACCACCATAACGATCAGTTATTTAGTTTTTACCAAACCACTGTTCCTATCAGTTATTAGTTGCAACCAATAAAAATATAACACACTTTATCTTTTTGGTATACCAATTTCTTTCTTTCTTGCTGCAGCTCGTTTCACACTTTCACAAAACCAGGTGCCATTACGAAACAATGTTTGTTCAGATTCCACAATAAACACTATTTAACACTAAATTAACTCTATAAGAAATATCAAATATGAAATTCTCAAGTTACGAGTGACCATTTACTTTAAGATCAAGAGTGCTATGAGAGAGAGAGAGAGAGAGAGAGAGAGAGATGTGAACGGTTTGAGAATCTACGCCCATGAAAAACTTCTCCCTTACGGAAGCTGGACAGGGGAGACACAAAAAGTTTTGGGCAATAATGCTTCCAGAAACTTCCAAATCTTATACAACTTTACATACAAAATGTGTAATCTGCACGTGGCTTTGACAAAGACATACGCGTGCAAGACAATTCTGCTCAACAGACACGTACCCTATCGGAACGGAGGTTAAGCGATAATTAAGACTGGCATGTTTTGATAACAATGCGAAGACTCGAGCTCACTTATCAAACGTGTTGACAGATTTTGAAAAACAACTCTAGCTTTGAACGGACAAAGATATTCTCTCTCTTTCTACATTTTACGTTATATATATTCTTTTACATTATGTTATGCGAAATCTGAACACACATTTAAAACATCCTATCTCTAAGCTATCTAGGAATCTGAAAAAATGTTGCCAAAATTCTACATAACATTTTATACAGTCTAAGAGGGGATATATGCATTTTGAAAGTAGCAATATATATATATATATATATATATATATATATATATATATATATATATATATATATATATATATATAGGCACACAAACAAATGCGTATTTAATATAAACACTTGTAGGAGGCCTGAGAAATAAAGTTATTTGCGTTTTACGGAAGGTTGCCCTTCTATACGCTACCACAAAATACGATTACTATTGTCAGTGAAGATCAGCCAACCAGAAACTTTCCATAATACGCAATTTTTTAACTTCGATTAAGTCCCTAAGATGGAGGCCATCGACAGAGGAGGAAATATACTTCGTTTTTTTTCCCCTCGGTTTTTCTTTAATGTTTTGACAAACTTTTTGGGCCAGCAATTTAGACATCTTTAGAAGAGTGCAAGCGGGCCATAGGGGTTCTTTTTCTAGTTGGAATAAGTTCAAAGGTTAAAATCTAGATGCCATCTCGGCGCAGATGCCTTTCTTCTTCTTCTTCTTCTTCTTCTTCTTCTTCTTCTTCTTCTTCTTCCCGGCTTGCGTCTCAGTCAGTAGGTTACCCTTTCAAAAAGGAAGCCTTCCCGATTTAAGTGAAGAGCGATGTTTTATATAAAAGGAATCTTTTTAGACGGCCATTAGGAGTTTTTTTTTTTTTTTTTTTTTCTCCTCCCTTGGAGTTTAAGAGATACGAGTATAACTGATGATTTCAAGGGCGATCAGACGCAGGTGGAGAACGGCGGCCCGGGGGGGTGGCCAGATACTTAAAAAGGGCTTTCAGCTAACTTTTTTCGGGAACTAGGAAGAAATCTGAATATTGTGTATTCGGGTGTCTGTGAGCTGGTATAGGCACCCTTTCATTTCTGTCGATCTGTTTTCTTATGTAGCCCTACATTAATTTGTCTATTTGCTCCTCTGTTTATTTATTTATTTCACCATGAAAAATGTTTATAAGTTCTCCTGTCAAATCGTTGATGGAGCATTGGATGTGAATCTGCCAGAGGAGCTTTTAATGTTTAATGAGAGTGGATTGTATTGGAACTTTCCAGAAACGTCAACGAAATTGGCAGCCAAGATTTCGGATTAATACATCATAGGGAATTCGAATCTCAATCACCCATATTTGGCCAGTTAACACTTCACACGAGTGATCGACTCCCAATTATCGGACGTATTATTCTCGGTCGGCTGCCATTGTGTAGTTCTGTGAAACTGACCCCGTCGGTCGGATGGTGTGTTTACCTCTTTTGCGAATTGAATGGAGTTCGTTTTATTGCTGAGTGTGAATGAGTATTCTTATATTCTTCAAGTGGAGTTATATTTCTATCACGCAAGGTTGCTAGTTTACTCAAGTGGAAGTATTTTATACACCGGTGTTCACATGCCGTCAAAAATGATTTATAGTGTAAATCCTGACCCCAGGGAAGTTACTTTCTGTCTCGAATCTCGGACTAGAGGCAAGTGGTGAGAGAGTGAGTTACCCAGGCCTAAAAATGGCAAGCTTATCATGGATCTCAATACCCAGAGACAGAAAAAAAAATTCAATATTTTGGTGAATTGTCGTTATGTTATAATCTTGATCAGTTTGATCAGATAACTGTGCCACTTATCTAGATCCATGGATCTGGTGGATCCCGTCCGAACTCCAAGATGGAGTTTTAGAAGTCGGATAGCTCAGAAGAGTTGGGGGCCGGTTGCGGGAGAGGCGGTTACCGTAGGGTAACGATTCAGCTTTGCAGTAAAGAATAATAAACGGTTATGCAACTTGCAACACTTATATGGCATTTAGTCTTCGTGCGGCCCAAATCCACTATAGTGAAACCACGTAGGGGTTTTCCCCCCTAATGTAATTCGTTTTTAAGCAGCCGGATCTACAGTCGCTGAATTGCGTCATATGTCACTGCAGTGATTCCTGGTTACAAGCGCTGTTTTGCGTTCATTTCCTTTGATGAAGGAGGCTTGTTGGCACAGCTGTAAAATGGTTTATGTCCTTCAATGTGATCAACTCTAGTTTTTCTTTTAATCTTACGTCCGTTCGGGGGGCGAAGTTTATCATATTCAAACTGAGGTGTCGTAATTCCAAAAGAATACTGCTTCCTAAGTTCACAATAAAGCTGGAGAATTCGGCCCCCGAGAATCGGGGGTTGGGGATGGGGGTAACATTCGGAAGTTATAGCAGCAGGACTCGCTTTATATCGGGGTTCAGAGGCCCTGGGTTTGTTTTCAGCGATCTAGCGCTTTCGGGCCTAGTGTTTTTTTTTTTTTTTTTTTTTTTTTTTTTTTTTTTTTTTTTTAAGTAGTCGATGTTAACGTGCTATGCAGCGTAATCGCCGAAAGAGTTTCGGGTAAGGGGGCAAGGGGAGCTTTTTAGAGGGGGAAGGTCTTTAAACGAAAAGTGGCTCTAAATAATGCCGTGACAGTTTATGGCCTCTGTAGCGTCTGCGAGCGACGTATCAGGTGCAGCAGCAAAAGTAATAGTAGTTGTTGTTGTTTCTTGACTTTTATTTATCTTGGTTTTTATCTGTATTTTACTTCTCTCTCTCTCTCTCTCTCTCTCTCTCTCTCTCTCTCTCTCTCTCTCTCTCTCTCTCTCTCTCATAATTGCATTTTGTTTTGTAAAAAGGTATGATTAGCAAGTCAGTGACTGAGGTTTATTCCATAAGGATTTTTGTACTTTTGATATAGTAAGCGCAATAATAATAGTAGTCATTTGGAGAAAGTACCCAATCTTTAGTATTGTTGTGTAATAAACACCAAAAACATGGCCGTGTTTTAGCATTAAGTACCATCAAACTAATCCTAACTGCTGAAAGAATCGCGCAATTAAATGTCTATAGCCGAGGTTTACAGCTTGGGGTTCTCTAACCTAGTGGGGGTTCAGGGGGTTTGGGATTCCGAACTGACTGATGAAAATGTATTACGTTCTGTTGGTAGAGAGAGAGAGAGAGAGAGAGAGAGAGAGAGAGAGAGAGAGAGAGAATCTTCGATGCTCTCCTGTTTTTTTATCTTCCCTGACTTAAACTTTCCTGTTTTTCAACTTCCCGAAAAACATTGGTTCAATTTTAACCAAATTTGACACAGCGTACGTTAAGCAGTTATTGATATTCAGAAGATGAACCCAGTTCATATGGAACAAGTCCATAGGGGCCGTTGATATGATAATTGAAGCTTCCAGAGAGTAAGGTGTTCATTCGAAAAAAGTAACAGAAGGTAATAGGAAATACAGAAAGATGTAATTTATTTGAAAAATATAAAGTAACATTGATAAATAAAATTGTAATTAAAATATTAAAATACAAGTATTAGGGTAGTAATGCACTGCATCTTCGCTGGAACTTTTCTTACATGATTATTTCGTGAAAGTGTCCTCGTGTATTTTAGATTCAATTATATTCAAACCATGACCTCCGCAGGGTTCAGGGTCGGGCCAAGATAGAAGTCTAGAATTTTACATGGAAATATTTAGGAAAATCTTTAAGAAGTTTCATAGAAGGATCAGTAGGGCTTACTGGTTTATTAAATTGATATACATTCGCAGTCTTATAGTGTAGATTAAAGTTTTTCAAACCACTGGACTACAGAGGAGTCAAAATTGGACGTATGAAAAATCTGTATGACAAACTCGGTGTGCAGCGAGGGGACTTGCTTCAGTATTGTGATTGACCCGTCAGTCTCTTGTTAATAATGGTAAGCATTTGACATGCTGCAGATTTCTTATGTTTGTAATTTGCTTTCTCTCTCTCCACTTCCAAGCTACGGCTGCTTTCCCGATACACAATTCATTGCTTAGGTCGACGAATTTTTAAAGAACAGCACCCACTCTGTTTCTTTCTTTCTTGGCCCAGAGTTAAACCCAAAGTGTAAGAGGAATTATGTTTATGGGTTTAGAATATGAATGGGAAGACCAAGGTAATAAATCGTGTCGTCTTAGTACATCTAATCATGGGCAGACATTGGGCGTAGGCATACTAGTCGCCGGTTTTGACTGAAAAAAAAAATTACATATAGCTTAATAATAATTGAATAAACAAACATTAGTAATCACTTAATAGGTATATTATGAAACAGAGAGTACAGATGAAATTATCAAAATGGGCAAAGACAATTAAAATTCAAAGGAAATTTAAATGTGATAACCATAAACTGTAATTCTACCAGATTGAGGCATAGATATTCACAGGTATAATAAACAAAATAATTATCTGGTAGCCTAGGTTAAGGAGCTTTGGTATTACTTCTGTAAATATTCATGAAAACCTTAGAGCTACTGTTGAGTGAGAATTTCGCAGACTAACATAATGTCCAATTCGCATGTGCTTTGAGAGTTTACCGTCGAACTTTAATCAATTAGTGCTAAATATTCGTTTCTTATTCGGCATAATCTATATTTTCATAGAAAGTAGTACACTGTATGTTAATTTATGACTATTCACCCACATTCGTGGCACTTCCTAAGGGATGACTTTCATGTTTGACATTTAAAACATGGCGCTGGCCAGGGATATACAGTAAGCAAGATAGTAGGGCACTTGTTTTATATATATATATATATATATATATATATATATATATATATATATATATTATATATATATATTCTAGCAAGGTTTTAAGAGCACAGCTTAAACTGAAATTGTTTATGATGTAATTAATATCCCTCCCCCCTGCCCCCAAACAATATATATATATATATATATATATATATATATATATATATATATATATATGTTATATGATTATACATATATATGTATGTGTGTATGTATATAATACAAACGTACACGCATGTAGTGTGCTGTGGGGGTGGTGGGGACCGAGTGGGTGAGGGAGTAATTGTATCATAAAACAGTTTCAGTTTAAAATATGCTCTTAAAACCTCAGTAGAACCGATTTATATTGAATTACATTTTTATGACTGCCCTGAATTGTTTGTCAGGTCAGCGTTGGTAGTGAAAGGTGGGGAGGGAGGGAGGGAGGAGGTTGGGTGCTGACGTAACGGATCGAACGTCTAATGACCCTAGGGGCTACTAGGCCCGGAAAAAGGTCACAAGCCTTCCTAGCTGGGAGATCGAGGTTTTCCTATGAGAGTGATCTTAAACTTTAAAGCATTTTTTTCCGCTCAATTACTTTAAATTTTTAACATGAAGTGATTGATTTACCTTTGGTAATCACAGTCCTTTATCTGAGTTCATGGATAATCCTTCATTCTCACAGATGCTACGGGAATATACTCTGTTTTTTTTTCATCTGTCCTTCCGCCTGTGGTGTTTTTTGTAATGGTAAAACTGCGTCCGGGGCTTTAAATATTTACGCTACGTGTAGTTTTAGGTAATAAAACGATATCTGGGTGTACATTGCAAACTGAAAAGTGTTTTAATAATTTACGTGTGGCGGATTACACCATTAATATTCAATAGGTTATCGTTATTATTGTTAAGTAAGCCTCCCTTTTCGGGGTGGCGAATGGAACCGCCAAGACGCAGTGGCGGAAAATTGGGCTTCCTCTCTCCTCGCTGTTCACTACGGCAAATGTCAACGTATTACTTCATTATACGTAAGTATATCAGTATGTACTGTTATATTTTTATAAGTGCGTTTTCAGGCCAGATGCGATATGACGTAAACTTGGTTTTATCATCTGTTTGATGGAATTTGCTCGGCTGTTTCCATTCGCCACTCCGAAAAGTCAGCTTTTACATTCAACAATAATGAAGCAATATCCTTATTTCGAATATTAACGGTGTAATTCGCAACAGTAAATTATTAAACACTTTTCAGTTTGCAAATGTACAACCAGATTATCCTTTATTTACCCTAAAACTTTCACAGCGTAAACTATTTCCAAGGACCGTGACGCAGTGTTTACCAACAAAAACACACACAAGGCGGATGGACGATGAAAAAAAACAGAGTATAGTGCTGTCATGTAGGCATTATTAAATTATGTTTGCAGACTCCCTGTTGACCCAGTTGCAGCCCATGTTTATTTTTCGCTTTCCATTCTCACTTCTATTGTCCATCTTGCTGTTCAACCACTCGAGCTTCCTGTTTTCAGTTCTTCAGCACTGAATGGCAAAGTGCCCAAGTGCTTGGCTTCATCGCCAGTTTATTGTCATCCTTCTAGTGATTGTGGAAATCTGTTGTCCTCTTGTTGATGGACTGTTCAGAGACGTTCATTCCTTCTACGGTCAGTGTTTGGAATTCTCTTCTTGCTTCTGTTTTTCCTTACTTGATTTCATCCATCTAAAGGCTGAAAGTCGTTGCTTCATTCGTGTTATAAAACATTTATTTATTTATTTACTCATTTTCTGGTGGGTGTATTATGATATTGTCCCGCTCCCTTTTTTGTTAATTTGTTGGTTGTTGAGAACCAGTCAGCCTTGTGTCAGCACCCGTCTCTTGTGAGGTTTGAAGGAGTCTGAGGCCTCGTTGGGGTCGGTAGACTCTGACCAATCAACAGAGATGATAAAATGTTGTTTGTCTTTAAAAGAGAAAAATCAGATTGCTCTATTTTCCTCGTTGTGGCAGTGAGATGGTATATTTGTAAATGATGATTTAGGCATTTATATGAATAAATTTAGAGATTCGTAAATCTTTTCATTTCTCTCTCATAGTTTACTAATGTATTTCTCATTTCCATCTCTGCCCTCTCTGCTTTTCCATTAGGGTTGCAGCTTGGGCAAAATGATAATAATAATAATAATAATAATAATAATAATAATAATAATAATAATAATAGTTATCTGTCTAGTGTATCTGAGGCAGAACCATTGAAGAAGAGCTCTTATGTTGTTGATGGACAAACACTCCTTTGCATACAAGCTGCCTGGGTGAAAAGAGTAAACAGTACCGATTTGTGATTCAGCCGGAGAATTGGAGATTTCCCCCCTTTTGTCTCTCTCTCTCTCTCTCCTCTCCTCTCTCCTCTCTCTCTCGTAGCATCTGCGAACTCGTAATCGAGCCCTCGTCACCATCTCTGTTGTGTGTAGCGATTTATACGCCGTTAAATCGTATGGTTTTATTCTCCTTTTTACTACTTCACTTATTGCTTTCCCCCTTCCATCAGCTCCGTTTCCCTCTCCAGTTCGCCCGGGCCTGGACCTGCTGGACCAACCCCTTTACCCGAAATATCTTCCTCCACCACCCAGAAATCTCTGTCTTTCCCCAGTGGGTGATGCTCTTCAGTGCATGCGTGTTTTATGGTTATACACGCAGTCAAATACACACACACACACACACATCACAGCACCACACAACACACACATATATATATATATATATATATATATATATATATATATATATATATATATATATGTAGTATGTGTGTTTTTGTATTATATATATATATATATATATATATATATATATATATATATATATATATATATATATATATATATATATATATATTAAAATGTGTACGTTGTATAATGTAAAACAAGAGGGGATGACGTGTTGAAAGCGTCGGGAGTGGTAGTTTGATAGATCTGAAATTGCGAGGAATCAAGAGAGGGGAGCCAAAAGAGCGCAAGCAACGCTATCCCCGCACTAACAGCACAGCTGTTTGGGGCGAAGGACACGTATGGAGGTGTCCTGGCCATCCCCCTCAAAGGAAACGACCACCGTCATGTTTATTGGCACTCGCGTATAAACAAAATGAACCTCGGAAGTAGGAGGCTCTACCCACGGAAATGAAGACAATGAAATTTATATCGAACAATGGAATTTATATCGAATTCCATTGTTGCTCTTGTGCAGGAGAGTGAGGATGAACATTGCAGTGTTTGTTTGCATACTGCTTTCAGTATAGTTAGCGGTATATGAAATTAATTCATAATTTTGTGGTAGTACACGATAGTGTCAGGTGGCTGGCAAGAATTCATTCAAGTTTGCACAAATTTTGCAACGAGTGGAGTTTCAACTTCACCATGCTGTATGGTATGTGCCATGAGGGTTAAGCTTTTGCTATCAGAATTGAAGATTAGCGTGAACAATTGCAGATTATCATGAGCTTTTGCGTAAAAATGCGTGCCTACTTGGTGAATAGATTATACATATGAATGTTTACAAATGAGAAGACTGCCAATCTTTTCCTTGAAAAAAAAAATTATAAAAATGTATTTACAGTAAGTTCTGATCATGATAAATATTCACATGGCTGGGGTTGTTTTAAAGTCCTTCTATCAAAGAACATGGCGAACTTTTTTTTTTCTCCAGCAGGACGTTGTTCGAAGAAACAATTCCTGATTGAAATGTATCCTTTATGTCTTAAATACTCTTTTGTTTTTAAGTTTGAACAGAAGAACTGATCAAAAGCAACTGTTTTCGAACAGGACCCACCATTTATTTGCTCTTTGCAAGTTTCAGATTGTTTAGACTGTAAAACATGCATTTTTAACTCTTAATTTTTACTTAAATGTGCAAAACCAGAATGACAAAATAACTGCCGTTGATCTTCAGTGTCATATAATTAAAAATAAAAGCTCATGATATAGAAAGTTCCAGTACAGTACCTGTAGTGACAATAATAGTAATAATAATCTATAATAACAAAAGCTGAGAGGATTTGATTTTGTTTTTCCTTCCCCGGGTGACAGTAGGGGAGATATGACAAGGCCACCCACCCCTGTAAACCGGTTTGTCCGTCCATGGTTGGGGCGAGGTAGATAAGGGGAGACATCCGCCCTTCTCCTATAACCTGTTTGTCCACCCCGGGAGAGCGGGGTAGGTAGGGGATCGGGAGGATAGGGGCGGCAGCAAAACCGGGTTCTGGATCGCGTAGCGCACACCAACAAGCTCTTATATATACGTAGAAGTGTGTGTGTGCCTGATTAAGAGAAACAAGGAAAAAAGAAAATTTTTTAAAATGGTGATTGTTTTAACTGCTTCCCTGTGCGTTAGAGGCTTTCGTCTTGCGAATGGAAGAGTGTGTAAATAGGAAAGTATACGTATTATATTAAGTACATGGGAAGACGTCTATTCCGGACGAAAGGATGGAGGGAAAAAAGATGAGTTCAGATGGGACAACAACCGGCAATAAAGGGAAAACAAACTGAATAAAGGGAACGAAGAAAGTAAACATGAAATTGCAACAAATTATCCTTGATAAGAATTAAGAAAAGAATGCATGAACATGGGAAGGGTATTTTATAAGAACCGAAAAAAAGGTAAGGTGACAAAAAAAAACGAAAAAGGGAATAAAAAGTGAAATGGAAAGGGAGACATACCGTTCAGAATACAAGAAAACGAATAGTGTAGAGTTTAAAAGAAGGCGCAAAAACCAAAATAAAATGTATTGTATCTAATTACTTAACGAGCGACGGTTATAAGCGGTAACTTAAAACTAATGGCGATTCGGAATTAATAGCCCATTGCATATTCTTCTGCAAACTCACAATTCATCCTAATGGCGGCGTAATTACAGGTGAGAACAGTTTGAGACACACCTAGAGACACATCTCGAATTTGTGTGTGCGTGTGTTTGCGCTCTGACACCGATAAGAGGCTCGGCTGAGAACGACCAAGGACCAGACCAGCTCCTCCTGGGTGGCTGGATGCTGCGTAGTTCAGACCTACCACACTAAAGGGATAACACGTGGTCGTTCTGTTTATTTATTTATTTATTTTTTTCCTCTCTCTCTCTCTCTCTCTCTCTCTCTCTCTCTCTCTCTCTCATTCTCACACATCTGAAGGATGGTTAACTATCAGTAGATTCTCTCTTGGTGATTAACTACAAAAGGAGTTATGTTTTTAGTTCCTAATTACTTATTGGAACTCTCTCTCTCTCTCTCTCTCTCTCTCTCTCTCTCTGCTACCTCTGGAATGGTGGTCATGTTTTTGGTCAGTTTGTTTGTTTTCAGGAATACGCAAAAATGTTAACATTGTTTTTTCGGAAGTTAATCTAAAAGTGGTCCCACGTGAATGGAAATATGATTATTGTTTGGGAGAAATACGTCAAGTGAACCTTTTTTTAGGGGGAAAGGGTGGATTTTCGTACCGCTTGTCGGAATTCTATTTTCTGAATCACGAACCTCTGTTTGTGTTTATGACTGGCCTTTGCGTACCTCGCTTCTGCGCCGCTAGTGAAGGGATTTTACTTATACTATCAGTATATGGCCTTTTATGTAGGTGCTGCGTGATTGAAGATAAGAAATTGAAGTATACGAAGCGCGCGTGTGTGTATTATATATATATATATATATATATATATATATATACATATATAATATATATTTAATATATATCTATATATATATATATATATATATATATATATATATATATATGTGTGTGTGTGTGTGTGTGTGTGTGTGTGTGTGTGTGTATGTATGCATAGATGGTTTTATTCATTGCTCTTGTCTGTGTATAAACATGTTTACCACTTCCTGTCTCTGTTGAATTTAACATCATTATGTTCTTTTTCTTTTTCTTTCTTCCCTTACCATCTCTTCGTGCGTTTGTTTGTTTGTAATTCTTGGACAACAAGGTAATTGCGTTGTGCACCTCCTCTTGCTCCTTGTTCGCAGATGATGGCATGCAGGCCCATGTGGCTGGTCAGTGTTTCTAAGGCAACTGGGTATATCTGGTCACGTGGTGCAGTGCTTGCACTTGAGGCGTCATCAGTGTTGAATGCGTTCATGCGATTGCATATTCTTGTTCATGATACTTCCTTGTAATTTTCCATTGTTTGTGGTGGGGGGAGAGGGGGGGTGGGTGGCTTTGATTTAGGTGTTTCATGGTTAGTTTGACTTTTTACTCTTTATTTTCCAGAGGTTTCGGATTTTTTCAGTACTGAAAAGGACATTTTGTAAAGAAAAGAAAAAAATGCTGTTTTATTATTTTAAGTTATACATTTTAATGCCTCCAGGAGCATTCTACCAAGCAAAATACGCTCCTGTACTTTTATTCTAAAAGGTATCGATAGATAAATATATTTATGACCAAATACTCACATTTATTAAGATTTTTATAGATGGATTACCCAAGTTTGAAAAAAAGTAATTGTTTATTTAAAAATAAAATTCCGTATCCAAACACGTTCCTTATATAATTTTCTCAGTTAGGATAGTCCTAACTGAGAAAAACAAAAACTGTGACCAAGTTAGAGCTTTGTATCAAGTTTGAACTTTGAAACTGGCTATTGCGCCAGAGCAAAAATTCGTGACCAAATCCGTTCCTTAATTATTGAAGCAACATCCTTGATGGCAGGTTTGTGTCTGTCATCTCTGTTATGGGGGACCGTTTGCTTTGGGTAACATGGCCTCGATGCTGTTGGGATCCATTTTTTTACTTGTTTATTAATTTTGACCAGCAGTGGATACACGTACCCGTAGAATTACTTAACGTACAGCCACACTTTTTCCTGTGATTAGCATTTTGTTGTTTTTGTCGTTTGTTTTGAAAATGGCTTTGAGGCTGCGAATGCAGCTGTTCTATTGTGATGTCCTTTTATACTTTGATTGTGATTTTATGTTTTTTTACTGGAGGAATAAGTTTTAATCTCGTTTTGGAGTGAATTTTATTAAACAATATCTGTTTGGAAAAATACATATAGTACATACCAATAAGTTTTACACATTATTTAAACATATTTTAGTATACATACACATTATATATATATATATATATATCTATATATATATATAATATATATATATATATATATATATATATATATATTTTATAACAGATGCAGAAGTGATTGATACTGTCAGTTTGTAGAAGAGAATTAAGAAGTTGAAGAAAAGTAAGAAAAGAAGGGTTGATGCTGGTGTAAAGTAATGATAATGGAATTGACCATCCGACTCACTTTGCAAGCCGTCTAGATGAGGAAAAACTTTCTAAACAAAGGCCATGGAGTTGTTAAGTATATAATAAGGGACATAACATGACTTATCAATACCAGAATTTTTTAGTTATATAATATTAAATAAAGGAAAACAGTTTAGGGTTAGACATGGGAGAGGGCGTGAGGACAAGTGTTTCTTAGAAACTACGTTATAAGAAAAAGTAGAAAATAAGAGGAATGAGATGCATATGGCGTACATTGACCCGAAAAATGTTTTGACAGAACCAGTAAACAAAATTAAGAATGTGTTGAGATTTGGTAAAGAGGATGAATTGTTGAGAGGGATTGAAAGTTTTTTTTTTCAGCATGGAGAGAGAGTGCCTGGATTGATGCATTAAGTCGTCCTGACTCGAGTGTGCGTTATGTTAACGTGGCTACTCAATGTGTCTATATGAGGATGATGCGAAAAATTAGAAAAAAAAAATAAAAGATCCAAGTGCAAAGTTCAGGTGAATGCAAATAAATTTTTGAAGATGACACAAGATTCGTTGGGGATATTGAGAAGAGGAGGATTCAAGTTCAAAATTCCGGTAAAGAAAGTGACTCGCCAATGAAGTGCGGATAGATGTCGATAGTGCAAGACTGGTTGAGGCTAGAGAAGAGAGTCTTCAGAAACTATTGAAAATGGAGAAATTTTGAGTGTTTTAAGCAGAGAAGGTCGAGTTGAGAGTTGATCGGGAAGATGGAGCAATGAATGTTTATATAGATGGTAGAAGATAGGGAAGAGGTTGTTTTTTGTAGGTGTTGAGGAGTAGATGATAGGGATTATAGAGCCAGCTCTATTTATAGAAGCTATGTTTGGACGCAGAATACAGATTAAGGAAAGAGAGTTGAAGCAATTGAGATAAAGTGTATATGTGAAACAAGAAGAATTGAGAGGATGAAAATGTTAAAACACAAGGAAGTGGTGGTAAAAAGTTTATTATTAATGAAAAAGTTTTGAGATGGTTTAGTCGTGTGGAAAGAGTTGAGAACGATATGTCAGGGAGGAGAAGCGGAAAGGTTCTTCTTTCGTGCTGTTGGAATCGTCAGAGCATTTTGGAAGATAGAATTGAATAGTTTAACTTGTGTAGATGGTTTGACAAACTGCTGAAGAGTCTCCTGTTTAAGTGAACGAAGCTGATGTTATGAAAGTATTGTGTATGAAGTGTTTATGTACATTTTAGGAGGTGAAATATGTGTGGTAAGGAGTATTGTATGATTTTTGGAGTCCTTCCGCATTGTGTGAAACTGATTGATGTTGAATATGCAGTTCACAGGAAGAACAACGCCATAAAATATAAACAGAATATATAGCCACGAAAAATTTGAGACTGGGGTGTCCAAGATCTTTTGCCTTTACTCTTAGGCTTTTATAATTAATATATATATATATATATATATATATATATATATATTATATATATATATATATATATATTGTATATATATATATATATATATATATATATATATATATATATATATATATATATTATAGGTATATATACATATCCATATATATATTATGTATAATATATATATATGTAATTATACATATAGATATCCATATACATATATATATATGCTAGGAAGCAAATTGTTTTTGCGTGTCTAGGAAACAATTGGTTACCTAGCAACGGGACCTATAACTTATTGTGGGTCCCGAACCATATTATATCGAGAAAAGATTACTAATCACCAAAAATAAATCCTCTGATTTCACGTTGGCAGAGCGGGGCTTTGAACTCGCGACTACCGAATCGGTAGGCGAGGACGTTACCCACTCTTCCAATGAGGAACTCTGTCCTTGTACAATATGCAACAAAACTCGTGTGACCCGATTTCAGTGATTTCCGTTTGAAAGTCACTAACTGGCAACTCTTATTTTCACACTCGCATTTCAAATTATGCTAAGTTGCAAGGACGGAACATTTTGCAACTTCGATTAATTAAAGATACAGTTCACTAAGTAAGGTTGTAAAGTATTAGTGATATATTTTTTATTAAAATATCAGCTATATCATTATAAAAACATTAACACAGTAATTTTTAATTATGGTTAATAAGAAAAGACGTAAATGCTTATTTAGCCACCATGGTAATGTATTTAACGTGATGAGCGTATCGGAGAAGCAGTTGTGGGCGTGGTCTAACAAGACGTCAACTGTCATTGTCACCAACGTCCATTTACTTAACCTATGCCCTTTTTATTATCACTAATAATCATTATTTGTCAGTTGGTTTATTACTGACTGGTAAGTTACAACTCTTGAGATTTACTTAGGATTTCGTAGATTTCAGTTCTGTTTGCCTCCCGTCGTCTTACCCGTAGGCCTAGGGCACTTCGCGCCTCTCGATTAGGTATATCACTCTTATTAAGCCTATAGTCCTATGAAGAACATTAATGACGGAAGTATACTACATCAAGGCTGTGGAGGAATTTCACAAATCTTGCTTTATGGTCTTATAGACACCCTTTATGAGTTATAAAGATTTAACGCAACTATATATTGTTGCTATATGAAATATAGCCTAGTATGTTATAAAGCCAATGGTACAGGCCTAGTCTCCAGAGCCATACTATTAATATTATTATATTTATAATACAATGTTATTATTCTACAGATTTTGCATACAATAGTTGTGCCTGATAATGTCCGACCTGATTATAGTCTTCCATTCCTTAAGTAAATGTAAAATAATAAAAAGGCAGAATTAATTGTATATAGCACAGATTACTTTCCGGTTCCCTTATTTTTTTTATTATTTTTTTTTAAACTGCGGAAACCGTTCTGGTGACTAGACTTACTTAACCTTGGCTATGGCCTAAGGCCCCAAGTTATGTCTTGTAATAATTTATTGCTATAGTAGATTCACATCACCCATGGATCTTATGTCTAGGCCAGTGCCTTATGACTCTCCTGATTGGCTGTTCATAAGCCAATGACGGGGCAGGAAACTCTTAGTCTCTCGAGAGAGTTCACGTAGGCATGCTGTATGTTCCACCTCTCCTGAGGAATACATCTTTCAAGTATCTCTTAGGAGAGGTGGAACATACATCCTACCTATGTGAACTCTTGAGAGAGACTTAAAGTTTCCAGCCCTGTGATTGGCTTATCAACAGCCAATCAGGAGCTTTGTAAGGGACTAGCCTAGACATCAGATGCACGGGTGATATGAATCTACTATAGTATTGAAATTTTTACACAAAACTACAAAAGCAAAGAGACGTAATAACTTTGAATTCATATCTGAAATGCATCAGCTTTCATCATTAGACGAAGCTTTACTTTTCTTTTTCACTCCATCGCGACGTCCTTTTTCACAGTTTCACTATATCCAGGTTGACGGTTCCACAATCCACGACTCACGGGAGTCATGGTAGCCGAGGGATTCATGCTACAGTAACATATTTAGTTTTCGTTCTGAAATATTATTGTAGCATGAAATGTTTTGGTTTTTCACGAACCAATAAATTTAAATAATAAGATTTATATATCTATATAACAAGCGACCCACTTTCCTCATGAATACACATGTTTACAAAGTAAAAAATAAGGTTGAATACCAAGTGGCATCTTGAGAACAACGCTTGTCCTGTACAAAATTAAAAATGTAGCGCGAGTTTTGCTGCATACTGTACCAAAATACATCTTCATATAACCTGTTCTGTGTGTGTGTGTGTGTGTGCGTGCGAAATTAGAGCTGTGAAGAATGTTAGTCTGAAATTCTGCTGATGGAGTCATTTTGGGCTCCGGATTCCCCAGGAGAGTTGCTCCAACATGTCCGAACACGACTGGGCTCTTTGGCAATTCTTGCAGTAGTTCAACAACGGAGTTTATGTTGTCCATCTGGGTCGGTGTCATTCAGGGGAAATTTCCGCAGTCGTATGGAGGGAGCAAGCAAAGGCTTTCGGCCCGGCAACTATTTTTCATTTCATTTTTTTTTTCCGCTGGTGGTGGATGTTCTTGACAGCTTTTGAAAGTTCTCGCCTGAATATTTCCGTCGCTTGCCGTCGTGATTTGTTGCTGTTGTTGGTGTTTTTTGTTGTTGTTGTGTGTGTGTTTTACTGTTTTGATTGTAGGTTGTGTTTTGATTGCTGTTGCTTTCTTGTAAAGTTATCTTAGTATGGCCTTTTGCTGCATTACTACTGTTTTGGTTATGTAGACGTTGTTTAAGCTAGTTAACAGCGCAGGGTGAGTATTGTGGACAGAACTTTAATGAAGCCAGATTCATGCCTACATTGGTTTTTGTTTCCTGAAACTAACTATATATCATTAGAAGCCTGCTGATCCAAGAACTTAACGAGACATTCATTTCTTGGTTGTTCCATCAAGCCATCTCCACAAACTCATTGTCATCAGTCTGAAATAGTCATCTTGTTAAAGCCATTCTCAGTCTCTCTTCAAGATCAAACCAATCCGTTAACCGTTGAGTAAATGGAAATAAAAAGACAAATGGTGTGAATTATCGTTTATTATTATATGTATGCATATTCCATTCATTTGTAAAGCTGGTGGTCAGTCGGGATTGCAGCGAGCTGTTTGTGTAAACTTTCCTGTAATTCAGCAAGAGGGCCGTCGATAGCTCTTCCATCTGTTTTCGAAGAAAATCTTAGTGGAAACGCTAGCTCGTGTTTCACCTATTTTTCGCTCTATGGAATGCCACTGCATTCTCTCTCTCTCTCTCTCTCTCTCTCTCTCTCTCTATTCGAATTTAAAAAAAAAAAAAAGGGGGGTCGAATATTTTTGTTGTTTTTTTTTTCGTATATTTCAGGAGGATTACTGACGAATACAACACATTCTTCTTTGAGCAGGTTTCTACATTTTTATTATCAATTTCCACTCGCTCCTTCCGTATTTTTATCCCTCCTCCAATTTCTCTCTCCCCTTGAGCCTTTCTCCCGCACCCCCCCCCTCCCCGCCCCTGTCTCTACTTCCTTTACCCTGCCCTCCCCTCAACTCCGTAAACCTGCTTGGCACACAGGCCCTTGGGGAAGGGAAGGGGGTGTGGGGAGGAGAAATCCCTCCTGACATGTCCGAACACGTTTTACCACTTTCCGACAAACCCACATGAAATTTCCTATGACGTCTCCAGCATCAGACGAAGTGTCCCCGACCCACACCCACCCCACCCACCCCCTCCCATACACCCTCCCCCTGCTCTTAGTACAGCCAGGGCCTTGAGGCCGGTAGCCTGCCCAGGTCCTAGTTAACTTAACCCTGCAGGTGACACACAAGGGATGGAAAGGGGTAGAGGAATAGGTGGAGGGTTTATTTCTCCTCCATGGCACTACTCTCTCTCTCTCTCTCTCTCTCTCTCTCTCTCTCTCGCCAATCTCGGCAACTTCTTCGTTTTTATTCGTTTAAGAGGATGGATAGGATATGGTCAGAGAGAGAGGGGAGAAATAAAAGAAAGAAAGGGGCGCAAGGGGAAGAAGAGAGAGAGAGAGAAACTTTTATGTATATATATGTTTTCCTGGATCTCCCTCCCGAGTCCCGGGCAATAAAGGCCAGAATTGTTACAGGTCTCCCCGCCCCCCAGGGGCCCCCCACCCGGCCGCCCCCGCCTCGATTCCTATTGGATAAATTTCCCCGAGCGGAAGAACATTCAGCAAAGAGGGTTCATTTTAGAATTTCGGCCAGAGAGAAGAGAGAGAGAGAGAGAGAGAGAGAGAGAGAGAGAGAGAGAGAGAAAGCCTCGATAGGCAGGGAAAGGCGAAACGTTTAATCTGCTCTTTCCTTCAATCTTCTTGCTTCTCAACTTGGCCCTTCCAACCTCCTTCCCCCCCCCCCCCCACAATCTCCGCCCACTCGTATGCTTCTAACACCCCCCCCCCCCCCACTCTTCATCTCTTGCCTCCCTCATTCTTATTAGCTGTCATTTTCCATGATCCAGGATAAAACACCGATGAATTACTACACTCCCGGGGAGCGTTATCTTCGGTATTGGATTTTTCTAGGGGCCTCACTTGATCCATTTATCTGTCAAACTATTTATTTCTTATGACCTTTCACAGCACCTATAACATGTCTTTTCTTCAGACCTCCCCGCCTCCCTCCACCTTGCTCCCCCCCCCCCCCCCCCGAACCTCCGCACACTGCCTTCTCGAATCGTTCCATTTTTTTTTCCCTCGTGGACAGAGATGATGTGAATATTGGAGAGTTTTTATGTCCACCTACGTCTGTCTGTGCATGAGCTATCTCGAAAAGCTGTGTAAGGATTTCTATTAAATTATGTGGAAGTTCGGACTAGGTAGTGAGAAGAAAGAGTTGAGTAGATTTTAGGGTATTCAGATTGAGACAGAATGCGGTTCCAGGATTACTTTTAGCGTAAGATCCATGGATCTTGGTTTATTGTTATTAGAAACACGAGCTATCAGAGGGCTTTGCTTCTATATTTTTTTTTTACAGATTGTTTTCCCCTGTTTTTTCTTAATTTTTTTTACCTTTGGTTTTCATTCTTATCGTCTGGCCATCTTTATATTTGTTACTTTTGGGGATTCGTATTTTAACAGGTTACTCATCCATACATTTTTGAAGAAAGGCTGTCCGTGCATGCCTACTTTTCTGTATAACGGCGGTTTTGCTTTTCTCTTCTATACACGTATTTTGGATTTCAGATTGTTTCTGTAGATAATCAACTATTTTTGTCATTTGGTATAGCACTGACTTCTTATCTATATATATACATTTTTTCAAAAGTACGCTTTCCCGTAGTGGCAATGACAACGGAAGGTGTCAGCTTCCGGTTTATTACAAGTATTATGGGAGTTATTTGTCTGCTAAAGATATTTCTATCCCTTGTCGCAACATACCACAGCCGACTAGAGGGACTTGGTTCAGTTATTAGGGTAACTGAGGCTCAATGGAGTTTCTGCCGGAAGTACCTAAATCTTTCCTAATGCTACGCTCGTGAAAGAACCTAGAAAAATAAGTAAATAAAATAAATTTTAAAAACATTATTACATAAAATATCGGGTACGTTCACCACATACAGCATGGGTTAACTTCGCTAGCCCAATTTTTAAAAAAAATTATAAACACGTGAATAATTTTAAATGTTAAGTCTGCTCTCCTCACATCGTGATGTGAGGCTCAGTCTGTTCGACTGGTTTTTATGATACTGATCTGACAGGCCTCTTCTTAATTTTTTTATTTAGACGAGTGTTCACTGCGAACTGTAATGGTTAAAGATTCGTTTGCTTCATTTTCATCCATTTTCAGTTATACGGTTGTTGTAACGCTTCTTTTTTCTTCATTTTCTTAAAAATTAACCAGTCATTTTCCTTTTATGAATGTACGTTGAACATAGTAAAAATAGCGAAGCCTACTTAGAAGCCAATAAAAGGGAGATAAAGATAATCAAAGAAGTAAGCTAAGACATGTTATTTATTTATTTATTTATTTAATTGTTTAATGTTAAGCTCCTGTTGACGTTTCTAATGTCACTTCATGCTTTCCTTTTCAAATGATAACTTTATTTAACCTTTATGCAAAGTTAGTTAGTGTTAATGAGTCTTATTTCGAGATAATCAAAATGTTAGAATTCTCAGACAAGGATGCCTCCTTTTTTCGTCCTCTTATTTTTCGC
>NC_087211.1:43028927-43046427 GCF_015104395.2 Macrobrachium nipponense | reverse complement strand
GCAATTCTGTCATTGTTTCTTATTAAATGTTTCTGAACGCAGTTGCGAACAACAGATATGTGGTGCAAATCTCTGAAACAGAAACCATTGCTAAGAGCAAGAAAACAATTTGAATGCTATAACTTCCGTATGGGCTTCATGATTATCAAGTTTTTTCATAGTTTTTTTTTCTTTTTTTTCGTGTCTCTCTGAGTCTGCTTCCTTATTAACATTTGGTTTGCTTCTTCGCCGCAGTACAGCCCTTCCTCATTAAAAAGATGTAAGCAAAAAACTAATGGTTTACCTCTATGGTTTACCAGTAAATGGTTTTATTGCCCGTACTCCAGGTTGTTTTCTACCCTCCAGGCACCGTAGGGTCAGGGACCTCTTGGGTATTCGTCGCTGTGGAAGTTTGCTGAGGGCGGAGTTCATTCTTGATTTGGCAGGCTTTTTTTTTATTCCTCTCTCAGTATTTTGACTATTAGTAGAAATCATTGTACATAACCACTGAGTGTGGCATACCACTGTGAAAAGTGTGATAGTAGTCAGCATAATGGTGAAAAGAAAATTATTATTTTTTTAGTTACTGAAAGTACATTTATTGTTATGTAATAGGCTTAAAGGACTTGGGACGGAGAAAGAATACAGATCAAGAAATGTAAATATGAATACAAATGAGATAAAAGACGATAAGTAGAGACAATGAGGGATAGATTATAATCATGACGTGTGTTTATGTATTTTGGTGATTATTTCTGTTGTGATTCATCAGGTATTTTTATCGGAAGACTTGACAAATTGCTAGTATTATTTATAACGTCAATGAAAGGTGTAATGTAGACGGTTTTCGAATGTCGGCTTATAGAAAGAAAATAAGGTCTGAGAGATTCTAAGTTAGTTTTAAAGATAGTCAATAGAAGAATGATCGTGGATTTTACTCATTTCATTCCACTTGCTTCACAATGCGATCGAACCCAGCACCTCGCTGGTAAAATTATATTTCTGTGATTCTCGTGTTAATTGCTTTTTACTATCATTAATCTGTAGCCCATACCTTACCTAAAGATAGCCTGTGTTTCTGTACATATGTTTGTTAATTTGCACGTGAAGCTTATTAATCTGTTTTGGGATCTCTGCAGTTGGACACCTGTTGAGGAGAGATGAGGACCACGCTGGGAGACATACTATGGGGATGAAGGTTCAAGGAAGAAGAAGAAGAGGGAGACCAAGAAAGAGATGGAAGGACTGTGTGAGAGAAGACTTGCATGAGAAGGGAATTGATGAGGCAGAAGAACAGGATAGAAATAGATGGAAACGGCTCATCCGAAACGGCGACCCCATATAAAAATGGGAACCAGCTGGGAAGAAGAGGGTTCTCTGCATATCCTCTGAAACAAAAAATGCACTCTTGAACTTCCATTCAATGAACTTTGCTGAGTATATACCTCATGCAAGTGTGCATATTTTCAGTCATAGTGATCATAATAAATTTGATTTGCGCTCTAAATTTTGATTTCAGAGAACAATGGGAAGTTTATCAATTTCTTTGAAATACTTATTAGAAATTTAGAAACTTGTTTTTTCCTGTCTCATTATCCGTTGTGATTTTGATTGCAGGGCAAATAAAACGCTAATCATCTTCAGGTAGAAACTTGCTGGTAGAGCCCTGTTGAAAACTTCATTGGAAACGAGAAGGGCCTCGCACGCACACGCAAACAAGATCGTTACGCGCACACAAGACACATGATATCGTTAGACGGTCGTACGCACTCAAACACGAGGTGGTTATAACCCATGGCAAGCGAAATATTCACACACACACACACACTGCAAAGGAAGTAATTACACAAACACGAGACAAAGCCGCCACACACACTCACAATCGCTGTACAAGCAAAAAACACCTGTAAAGAAATACTGTAGTCACAAACACACAAGGTAAACGAAGTCGTTAAAGGCACGAGAAACCAAGAAATCGTTACACATACGTACATACTACAGAGGAAATTATTACACAAACGGTACACAAAATAGCGGCACATACGCTCGAAAATCATTACGGACGCGCAAAGCAAAGGAAATCGTCACATACACGTGACAGATACCGTTATATGATATATATCAGATCACTTCAGCTCACTTCATCTTGGAATCTCCTTGTGACGCACCATTTATAATAGCGAAAGAGATTTAAATTATTTAAAGGACGACTGTACCTTCTCTATTGGAGCCCACCCTGGAAGTGCCACGAGTGTAAGGTGTTTGATTTTAATTCGGCGTCCGGTACTGGATTGGAATTTATCAAATTGTTTTATATGGAAATAATACAGAACACTTCCGTGCGGCAACGCTTCGCTGTGTGGTTCAAATAGCCACCCATTTGTCTTTCTTTTTCTTTGAGAACATTCTCTCTCTCTCTCTCTCTCTCTCTCTCTCTCTCTCTCTCTCTCTCTCTCTCTGTATATATGGGGGAGTTGTCATGGGGGCCGTCGTAAAACGTCATAATTTTACCCATATAACAGGGTGATTACGCATTTTACAAGCGTCCATTATTACCCCATAATCACGAAGCAATAATATAGGGATTCCAAGGGGGCTTGGTTGGGGGTGATGTGGGGGTGTGGGGACTATGTGGAGGCGTGCCGTGCCTTCTGTGTCTGCCGACCTCTCTTCGTCGTCATCATCATCATCATTCATCATCATCATTATCATCACCTACGGATCGATCACTTTCTTTTCTAATGGGGGTGGTAGGATAGTACTCCGTTTTCAATGGCTTTCGTCTTTTGTTGTCAAATTATTACCCAGGTAGTTGCTCATCATTTGTAATTTTCCTTTCAAATTCTGGTGTTTGTGCGTGTGTGTGTGTCTTCATACAGTTATAGATGCAAACATGTATGCTCTCTCTCTCTCTCTCTCTCTCTCTCTCTCAAGATTATTTTTCTTCATGTTGTGTATATAATTTGGTCGTTATTGCTAATATTCCGGTTTTCCTAGCATTTATCATATATGTTCTTTAATACAAATCGATAGTTACTGCCTGCCTAAATTTTGGGTGGTAGTCTAGAATAATGCAATGGACACTAGGATTCCCAAATGCTTTCAGATGAAGTACCCCCCCCCCCCCGGGCAGGTCATAGCAGTAATAGTTTAGTAACAGAATTTATAATTATTATTAAAGTAGTTCAAGACGATTAAGACCTGCTCTCGGAAGATTTATATATTCCTTGGGCTTTCAAAATCAGCTGTGACGTAAGTTCAGGGTATTGACGCTTGTTCCAGACAGATTTGACCGATTATTGCCTACAATGACCTGGAAAAAAAAAAAAAAGACTCCATGTCAGTGGTCTCCAGCAAAGGAGTAAGATGCAAGTTGTGCTACTGATTTGCACCAAAGACAGTAAGTTAAATTGTGGCAATATCGATTAGGCCCACAGAGACAGTACTCGGGCCCATTGATTGTGAGCCTAGATCGGTAACATTTTTGTGCAATGTTCCGTGTTTGTAATATTGATTTGTCATGGTGCACAATATCTGACAGTTGATTCACGAATAATCATATTATGGACAGTGCCTGGGTTTCCTCCGAAAAAAGGAGAGGTTTCTTTGCAGTTATTACGCAATAGTTCTCATGACTTATGTATAGTTTTTATTAGTCGTTTCTGGGCCCTTTTTACAATTTTTATTATATATATATATATATATAATATATATTATATATAATATATATATATATATATATCACACACATACTGTTAATGTTTCTGTTATCTGAAACTCATGTTCTCATATAAATTGCATGCCTATATTCGTATGTGCTGCATTTTCTTTAAAGGACAATTGCCATTTCTTTCAAGTGCAAATGTCGATATCACGGCAAAATCATACCCTTTTCCAGCCCAGGCCAAAAGAAGCCAGGGGAACGTTGGGACTTTACCACGAAAATACCGGGTCCATAAGTGTTTCTGTGGTTTATGATTTTTGCTAGATTAGGTTTCCCTTGTGCCAGCAGGGTATCATTCCCGATGAGTTCCCCGTATCCAGCATAACTGATGCTCTTGAGGTTATGGACTCTGCCGAGATGGAGTGTGGAGACAAGCCCTGCCCGTAAGGTACAGCAGTCAAGCATTCGGGTATTGGCTGAAAAAGGGGAGGGCTCCTAAACGAAAGACAATCAGATAGTTGCCAAGCCCCCATCCCAAGGGTATACTGTGTTGATTAGGATAGCCTCACTCGCACGCATAGTTTTGTTTATATATATATATATATATATATATATATATATATATATATATACACCACCTACATATATATATACATACATACACATATAGTTATATTTATGTATATATGCTTGTATATTTGGCCGAATTAGGATAAAACAGCAAGACTTTAGAAAATTCACTTTTACGGAGTACTTGTAAATGACACGAAAAATCATATGGTAATATATGCAGTATATGCAATGAAATACAAAGGCAGTCAGTCACTCATGGTTCTTGCATTCCACCGTGCAGGGTTCATACCAAGAATGTCTCCTGTACAACCATTAAGAAAGGCCGAAAAAAGTACACCGAGCACATTCTTGGGATCGTGGAATACATTTTGCTACGGTCTTGGAGACTTCACCCAATCTCCCCCCGTCGTCATCTATTTTTCCAATCATCCTCCCTAAGGAAGGATTAGCTATTCATGACCGCACAAGGACCCTAGTTACCCCGGGAGAACCCGGGCAGAATCCTAATGAAGGGCGTTGCAGAGTTTCCCACGACATGCATAGTACCTACTACACCCGGAATGCTGCTGCCTTCACGAAGAGGGTCCGTTCTTTTTACAGGCGAGATAATTACCTCGCGTCGCAAGGATGGCGCTGGCGGATGGCTGTCCGTATGACGTGGAGGGTGAGTGGGTGGGTGGCTTTTCTCTTGACACATCGCTTGCCCGACGTTCAATTACGATGGGTCCGATTCTTGCCCCGATCTTACGGCCGAATTCGTCACCCCTTTGAAAGGTTAGGTCGGGTCTTTGGTTCGAGTGCGGTTGAACAGTTTTTGTTTCACATTTGTTCGAGGACGGTGTCATTTCGTCGTTCGGCCTTTTGTTTTTCTGGATTCGGTTTGGTTTGAGGGTTTTGATTCTGTTGAAGGCCAAGGGTGCTTTTCCTCCTAGTTTTTAAGTTTCTCGTATGTTTTTTCGTAGTTTTGTCTTCGTGTTTCATTAGTCTGATTTATTTTTTAGGCTCTTGATTTTTTGTTTAGTTTGAATCTGATTTTAGTCTCATGTTACCTTTGGGTTAGTTATGATGTCTTTTTATTTTTATTTTTAACCTATATTCTACTCTGCTCTATTCTTTATTTAGTGTTTTGATTTCGTTGTAGGTTCAAGAGTAACTTGATTTCCTATTCGCTCTCAGACCAGGTTGGTGAAGACAAATCCTTCGCAACACTTTCTATGAGTGAAAATTTGCAAATGGGCTGACTTCTCAGTCGTTTTTTCTTTCAGCCTGCATTTGAATATCATAAATTGCAATGCGGACAGAGGAGATTTAGGACACATTCCAGGAATGTTAATTTTTATAATCAGGAAAATGTTCTTACAGTAATATGTACAACTGCTCAGAGCTAGCCAATGGTTAATGCGTTGTGGTTAAGCGTTGCTTAAAGTTTCTAGTCATAACATTGTTAGAAGTTAGTCTACTGATCACTTTGTGTAAATCATATTCCCAACGTCTGCATTTATTATTGTATAGATGAATAGAGAAACCTTTGGAATAACGAAATGTCTTTATTCCTACAGAGTTTATTTAAGGTGCCGCTTGTTACTTTTTTTTTTACATAAAGAAACAATATGACCTTTTGAGAATCAAGTAATGTATATTTATTCATAAGGAAAATATATTTTTAAAAGTATAATTTGATGTTTTCTGTTTTGTGGCCATCGTGCCTTGTTTTCTGTCTGGAAAGTCATCCTACAGTATGTTCTCATTCTGCTTCATTGACCGCCTTACAAAGCAAGGAAGTAGTCTGCTGTTTTTATCCAGTTACGTCCAGCTCTCTCTCTCTCTCTCTCTCTCTCTCTCTCTCTCTCTCTCTCTCTCTCTCTCTCTCTCTCTCTCTCTCATACGATGTTATATATCTTATTCAATAGATCTTCAAAATTGTTTCGCTCTTATATTAATCATTTTCATACCCTGCAGAGTAAGCTTCCCTCTGTCCGCCGATCTGTCACTACAAGTACGATGTTTTGTATCCTGTTCAGTAGACCCTCAAATCTCTCTCTCTCTCTCTCTCTCTCTCTCTCTCTCTCTCTCTCTCTCTCTCTCTCTCTCATGTCACCCAATTTTTTTGGAAAAGTCTGTAACCAAAGTCAGTGTCGTCTACCTACTTTTACTAGATAATCGTAGGGGAACCTCTTCATCATTCCCCCGACGATGCTCTGTGACAGACTCTGGTCGACAGAATGTGATTTTAATCTGAGTAAATAGCAGTCATCAAGACGGTGCTTTCGTTCCAGTGGTTTGCCTGGAAAATCTTAACGGCTTCTTGAGGATACAATGTCCGTTAGGTTGATGTCAATAAAGAGGATGGCGTTCATCGTTGAAGGCCGCACTTGATTTACAGATTTTAAATAAGAAAAAAAAAAACAAATAAAGTTTTATATATATAATATATATATATATTATATATATATATATATATATTATTATATAGATAATATATATATAGTAGATTTAATAAAAATGAAATAAACGTGCGAGTCGGACAGGGTGAGCTTTGAAGCAGCGGATTTTGATGAAATAGAAAAAGGTTGTTCACGATCAAATAGGCGATGTTGGACAGGTGATTCACAAAGGAAGCACACCAGGTTATGTGACGAAATGTGAAAATCGCATGTTCAGAGTATTTCAGTATTTATATAATGTTGCCAAGGCGTTCTATTTGTTTTCTTCAGTATGTGTAACAGGATCATCCACAGTGAAGAGGATATATCTGGAAAATTCACTTCCCAGGTTTGGGAAATATCTCAAGTCCAGTTTAACCTTTTTTGATGTGAACGAAGACATTGAAATTGAAGTTATCTATATTGGAGGCCTAAATGGACGAGATACGGACGACCAAATTTGGCGAGAAATTAATCTGTATTTATTGCCTACTGCTCGTTTATGCCTTTGGTTATGTTGATGGAATGGGATGCAAAAACTCAGCGGAAGTTCAGGGTTGATGTAAGAAATTCATTTTTTGTAGTGTTGCCGATGACCGGAAAGTGAAAGGCAACTTTGAAAATTGTGAATAGATGAAGATGGTGAACGGCTGCCAATTTTACTTGGGCGAATGTTATGTTTACTTGTATTTATACGCAGTAATTTTGGGGTTTCTTTTTCAATCTTCAGAAGAAAACTGAAAGACGTTTTTGTTTGGTTCATCCTGTTATTAATGATTAATTATGTTTAGAATGATATTTTGAATTTTAGAAAACTATTTATATGTATAATTATATAATAACATACGTGTATATATAATCATATGTAATATAATACATACATACATACATACATACATACATACATACATACATACATACATACGAAAAAAGTTCTCAGTTATTAATAAGACGAATAATCAAAGAATAATTTTTTCTAACGAGAGAGAGAGAGAGAGAGAGAGAGAGAGAGAGGTGGGGATGTGCTTATTGATTTTTTCATCTGTCGTCTGTAAATTGGGGAGGGAAAAAAATTGTTTCAGCGCTAATAAAGGAGAGCTTTATGCCTCCGTTCCGATGTGAATTTCCCCGCGTCGGAAAATATGGATTCATGAGGCAGTTAGTCAGAGTTTATTGGCGTCGAAATGCCTGCCAAGCAACGTATTCCCAAAATTACATGGTGGATATCAATATAATTTTTCCTGTGCTACCAAACTTTGGGATTCTTGTTCTGCTTCTTTAACTTCCCGCTGGCTCTTGTTTTATTCTGGTCTGGGCCAGTTAAAGGTATTGGTTTTCCAGAACCGTCAGCTTATGCTCAATGAGGTGCATCATGTCGATAATGCTAATTGTTTGGTTGTTGACGGTGTTTGACTAGGCAGGTAAGAGGATGTACTGCCCCCCCCCCCCCCCCCATCACCCCAACCTGCAGGCCTCCATCACCACCGGCCGAATTATGCAAATGAGGTTAACATAAACACGCCCCGATGTCTGTGGATATGTTTATGGAATAAGGCGTAAAAGGGAGGGATCGCGCTGCTGCAGCGCGGGTGTGGTCAGGTCAAGTTTTATGGGTACGCTGGTCACTGGGGTACTACCTCGAGTCACAATATTTGGTTATTTCTCTCTCTCTCTCTCTCTCTCTCTCTCTCTCTCTCTCTCGGAAGGAGCCAGGAAAGGCGGGCGACGACGGTCAGGCCAGAAATGTTTTTATTTTTTGTTTTATGGCGCGGCATTGGTTTGTTTATGCGATTTAAAGTACTTTTTTTGTTGTTGTAGTTGTTGTTGCTGCTGCGTGTTTTACTTTTGGGCCATTTTATGGTGCCACGACATTTCGTGTCCCTTTGTCATAGTCTTTTGTTTTAGTATCTTTTGTTCGGCCGGTTGTTATTTATGTGTATGGTTTGGGGAATTTTAGGGTTTGTTTTTCAGGTTTTTGTGCCTTATTGAAGTTTCTTATTACCTACATCAATTCTTGGGCTGTGCCATCCCAAACGCGCGTGCGTGTTTAGCACAGGCTCTGTAGTACTATATTGATTATACTATATATTATCTATAATATACTATATATATATATATATATAATATATATAATACTTAGTTAATTATATATATATATATATAATATATATATATGTGTGTGTGTGTGTGTGTGTGGTGTGTATGTAGTTTATGTATGTATGTATGTATGTATATGTATAGTGTGTATATATTTAAGCGTGTATTTTTTTATATATATATGCATATATTCTCTTGTGTTTGTTCATATATATTTAAGTTTTCATTTAAGCGTAACTTAAGTGTACGTTGAATGCGTCTGTAACCTTCAATAATACTTTGGTTGCCATTACGCATCTACACATAATATTTAGTGGAGAACGTCTATAAATATCTCAGAGATACTGAAAGCTCACAATCTCAACCCCTGCGTTTCGAAAAAAGCGTTCTACTCTATTTTGTTTTTTTGTACTATTATCGCGTCTGTCTTTCATATCTATTCGTTCTCTATATTCCATCTCCCAAGAAAAATAAAGCTAGGCTCTCTCTCTCTCTCTCTCTCTCTCTCTCTCTCTCTCTCTCTCTCTCTCTCTCTCTCCTTCTACTTTTTATTTTTTTAGGAAAAACGCTGTGTAACAGAGTCAGAGAGAACGCCAAGCACTGCTTGCGTAAAATATTCATGTAAATCAAAACAATGGAATGGGTTATCGGATAAGGAACGTTAACTATGCTTTTCCCTTTTTTTTCTGGTCCAATTCACCATATTCCGATTGTTTTTGTCTGCGTGTTTGTAGGGCGTTCCAGCGAATCCAAAGTAATTTTTAACTTGAAGTTTTATTCAGCCAGCGATTTTCTGTTTTAGTTTGAATGGGGAGTTTGAAGTACCTTTGCTGTTGCGTTGCTTACGTTCCCCATGTGAGGTTGAGTAATCTGTGCCTTATAATCAGCTGCAATAAGAAAAATCGTCTTTGTTTACATTCCCAAATGTACGCTAAGCTTTATGAATGTTAGATCGTTTTTACTGTGGAGAGTTTTTAGGCTCTGGTGTGGCTGCTACAAGAATATCTGATGAATTGAATGGCTATACTCGAGTGGGATGAGGGTTACCTGGTCGAGGCCTTCCCGTTTTTACATCCAACCACGACGGCATGTTTTTGCTTCAGTCTGTTTTAATATCCGATGTTTGCTGTTGGTTAGCAAGATCGCGTGAAAGACCATAGGTGGTCTTCAGGACTCGCAACAGGGGATTACATTTTGAGAGAAACAGTTAAATAGCTGTCGGAGAGGAGGGAAATTTCGTGTTGGTCAGGGAGGTTTTCTTTCGCACTAGTCCTCTTCCTCCTCCCCCAGATGTGAACCATTACGGTTGACTGATTGTCAGGTACTAAAATCACTACCTAGGTCACCAGAATGTTTATATGTTTATATATATATATATATATATATATATATATATATATATATATATATATATATATTAATGTGTATGTATGTATGTATGTATGTATGTATGTATGTATGTATGTATGTATACACACCACACACAATAATATATATGTTCTATAAATATATATTCATTCATATTTTATGTATGTATATATGTATATATCAATATGTAGATAAGATATTATATATTATATATATATATATATATATTATTATGTATGTATTTATATATATATGTATTAAATGGTTCAGAGTGGATCCCCCCCCCCCCCCCGTAGTCCGCCCACCCAACTATATCGAACTTTGGATCTCTTTTTTAGGTGAAAGTGGCATCTCAGAAGAATGACTTGTTAACTGAAATCGAATCCCAGTTATTCAGGGAAAGTGCATTGCTACTTCTACTGTAGCAGTATAGTAGTATTTGTGGTATTTTCTTTGAAATACACTATCCTATGATACAAAACTATATATATATCTATTATATATATGATATATATTATTTTTATATATATATATATATATAATATATATATATATATATATATATATATATATATTATATATATATATATATATATATATATAGGATCAGAGTTATAGTCAAAATGGGTATCCCCAGCCAAGGCCAGTTTCTCCAACCACTATCCTAAATCGACCAATGTAAAGTTCAAGATGAGCATCGGTTATGTTGTTTGTGTTCCTCCATCGCTCTTAAAAAGGTCACGTTATGGAGTGGCTTTTGGTAAAGGCATCAAGAAAATTTTACTTATGAAATTATTATGCCGTGTGACAGCTACATTTCCGCCAGATGATTTTTCGATATTGACAGTTGTCACTGGCTGGCTTAGTAGAATATTCATCGACGCCTAGAATTTTGGCTTATTGGCCTCTCTCTCTCTCTCTCTCTCTCTCTCTCGATATGTATAAAACAGCGTTGCAATACTTGTTGCCGATTAAAATATACCTCCTGTCTTTTATGCCATAGAATACTGCTTGTCTTTTATTTCATGAAATACTGCGTTAATGATTAAAATATCCTTTCTTGTTATCTAATTGAGAGTTAAATTTAGTTTTTATTTCTCTTGCGTTGCGTATATAGCTTTGATGATTAAATATTCTCTCTCTCTCTCTCTCTCTCTCTCTCTCTCTCTCTCTCTCTCTCTCTCTCTCTCTCTCTTCGACAGACACCTGTAACTAAGTCAAAGGTTTGTTCAAGGGAGCCTCTTCCTTTTGTAGCAAATGGAATTCTAACGAGAATTTGCATTTTGATTTATTTCATTTGCATGTTTTTATTCAAACGTTACACAACACACCTCGGAAGGTTATTCACCAGAACCGTCTCTCCAAACTATACCGACAGACACAGAGGAAGACATAATAAACGTCGAAAATTAATTCATTAACGGCGGGAATGGTGTTCTTTTGTGCCTATAAAAACAGGAAGGTTACGATATAGTAAGTCCTGTCCTTTTTATTTTATCCAAATGGTTATATTTTATATATAACTCACTCTACATATATATGTAAGTGATAGCTTTCGGCGTTTCGATGAAAAGGGGATGGGCGACTGACTCTTGGGGGTTGGGAGTTTTTTCACCTCTAGCTGAAATGTACTCTTACGCTGACGAGCGCGGAAACACATTTCAAACACATTTACATACATAAATACTTACATACGTACTCAGCCACGAGTTATTATATATATATATAATATATTATAATATATAATATATTATATATATATAATATATATACTATATATAATAGTGTGGTGTGTGTGTATATATATATAAATATGTTTTCTTGTTTTAAGATTTTCATAAATTATTTTCAAATTTTCTAGATGCTGATGTTCATTGATTTTTATCAAATTTCACATTCGTCGTTAACTTAAGTAATAAAGTTGGAACGACGATTATTTAGTACATATAAAGTTTGCATTGCCAGTTACTTTTCTTTTATACCAAATCTTTTGTAGGGAGTTCTTGGTCTCTCCTGCTTCACTTGTGGATGGTATTTGTCATTTTGTCTTTCTGTCACCACTTTACCCATGAAATACTATTCTTGTTGACCTACTTTTGCTTTCAAAAACACATTTTAACTCCTCAATAAATGATTGCAGTCTCACTGCTGTCTCTTAAGCGAACAGTCAAACGCCAATTTTACCACAGAACGTGCACCTTCATCTTCAGCTCTTTACTTATCATCTGTCTTATCAATATTAAGCAACCGTTGAGGCATAACTCGTCCTTGTCAGAGATTCGCACATGCAGAAAACCTGTCACTTTTGTGTCTAAATCCCTACACAGTCTTCTGTTGTAAAATCTTTTAGCCACTTTTAAACTTCCAGTAACATCACACATTATCGGAGTTCAAACAACTATTCACGTTAGTTGTATCCGAGGCTTTTTCAGCGGTTGTGAATGCAGACTGCGGTTTGTTTTTTTTTTTATTAATACAACCAAACATACTCCCATAACTGTTGCTCGTGGATCCCACATTGGAAACACATAGTTGGGGTGAAGCGTTACTTGTACCAAGAAATACACATAACTAAGAAATTATGGAATAATAAATAAACTCTTGACTGGTAGCTTCATTTTATTAATTTCAACCTTAGGATTGCTAAATGTGCTCGAAGACTGTCGAAATCACCATTTCATCTCTAGCAATCGAAGCTCCACAGGAAAGGTATGGCTGGAGATGTGGCTAATGGGCCACCCTACTTTGGCGTGGGTTACGTTGACGACCTTTCACTTCGGGCCAAGGCCCATTAGTATTCCTCCACAGGAGGTTCTTCCCACCGCCGCCTCCGCCGTAAAAATCGTACTCCAGAGGGTAGACTGCCTCTTCCTGCCCTGCTTCCTGCTCCTCCTCCTCCTCCTCCTCCTCTCCCTCCCCCTTCCCCCTCACCCTTTAGCCCTCCGCTCATCGCCTTAAGAAGTTTTGAAGGAGATCCATCAGGTGCCATAAGATATTGACTCTTCGTCATCGTGAGGCACTCCGAGTCCGAAGAGAACAGGAAGTTTCGAGGAGGAAAGGGCACGTGTTGGTGATTTAAGTGGGAGGGGGAGGGGGTTGCGAATTTCGGGGGCTTTTGATGTAGGTCAATTGAGAGGAAGGAGAAGGCGGTCGGGGGCGAGGATAGGTTAATAAGAGCTGCAGTGAGGGAAGGAAGAAAGATTGCTTGCGGGTGTTTGGGGGAAAGGGGGTTGGCTGTGAAGTCCAGTATAGATCCCCCATTCTCATCATTTCTTGCATACTTATCGCCTGATTAGAAATCGTACCCTTTCTGGTACCCTCCCTCTGCGGCCTAGGCAAGGCTTGCACCATCTCCGCCCACCCTTTGCCGCTGTACCCTTTTCTTTTTCATTCCTCCTGTGGGTGTTTTTAGATAGGAATAACTTAACCCAGCTTGAACTTTATGCCCAAATATGTCCAGATAGTTTAGTGAATACGTAAAAGGTAAGCAGTTCCCGGTTCTTCGGAATAAGTGCACACCTGGCCAGTTGACACCTTGCCATTTGTTCATCACCGTGTTTTCTTCTTCTTCAATAGAATTTATCTTGTATGCTTTCATATGCACCATATAAAAATAAGTGCTGCAGTCATTCACTGGAGTGTTAAATTATCCATATCCCAAAATATTGGGTATAATTCCACCGGAAAATCTATGAAAAACCGGGAAGGCAAGAGAAAATTTCTCCTTTTCCCACACCGAACCTATGTCCGAAAGAGTCTTGATCAACGCTCTAACCACTACGTTTCAGCGAAAGAGACTTATGTTTACGCAGCTTTAGAGAGCTAAGATATTTGTTGGTGGTTGGTGCTGTCTTGAAAGTCTACAGTTTTTACACTTGTGTAACAATATACGATCTCAGTGGGATCCGAAAGTCTACGGTGTATGATAACCATATTTCATTTGGTCATATCTTTGCCGTTGTGATTTTTCCCATAAATGGTTCTAGTTTTTCTAAAATTTAATGACGTCCTTCATGCGTCATTACTTACCCCCCTGCAGCTCCTCTTGGAAAACAAATTATAATTTGTCCCCACACAAATACAAACCCTCGGTGTTGACATAGTAGAAGTTAAATCCTATGTAAAGGTCTTTAGGTTTGTATTTTATGAAAACTACAAATTACTTTTAAAAGTTTGCTATATTATGAGAGATATATCTTTAATATTTGCCAACTCATTGCCGTCGTTGTCGCTGCCACCGTTTTTAATGCTACCATCAATGATCCACATCTGATTCATGAAACAAATACTATATGTTCTTTCGCTCATGCGAGGGCCGCTAGAGGATGCTTTGATTATGGACTTGTCCAGCAAAGATACTCTGTGACATAATTTTGGGCATCGTTGTTCTTTCACTCTCATTCAGATAAATAGCTACATATGTTACTTAACATTTTCTTAATCTAGTAGGTCTGCGCACTTTCACAGGCATGGTGCGGATGCTGTGAAGCACACACACACACACACACACACACACACACACACACACACACAGCATCAGTTTGCCCAAAGAACATGTTAGAAAGCCATGAACACTACAGAATCATGATGTCCCAAATCTACTTTACTTCAAACCACTCTCTCTCTCTCTCTTCTCCTCTTCTTCTCTCTCTCTCTCTCCTCCTCTCTCTCTCTCTCTCACACACACACACACACAGGTCTGCAACCATTTTCAATCACTTCCAGCAACTTGTCTTCTATACTGTACATCCTTCACTCATTCACATTGGATCTGCATCAATTCTGTCGTACATCTTTTTCCTAGGGCTATATGATAAGCCACTTACATCTATTTCCTTACTTTCACCCTTATCGCAAAATTGTTTTGGTAGCATTTAATCACTTACGTTTTACAAACTAATATTCCGCTCAATCACCGGTTCACAATTGTGTTCCAGCATCTCAGTTGCAATCCAATCAACTCCGATGTCTCTGTTCTTCAGCCTCTTAGTGTTCCTCTTATGTGCTTTATAGTCATGTAATTTTTCGTCTTTTCGCTTTCTCTCATTAGTTAATCTTCAAAACATATAAACAGAGAGGCCAAGATTGCCACATCATTTCTCCTTATGCCTTTTTTTATTATGAGATCCATTTGCTCATTAATATCTCTTCCCTCATTTATTTCTCCGTAAAGTAGCCACTTATCCCTTACGTTACTGCTTTTATTCACCTCACTTGTTTCCATTACGTGCATTCATTTTCTCACTCTTATTTTCTTAACCAACCTATTCATCCTCCCGTGTACATTGAACACGATCTGTTCTCATATAAGGGACGTCGTACTATTTCCACCTCCCATTGTAGTTGCCGGATGTAAATTGGAATAGAATGTACACCTTATAAACACTTAATCTTTTGGATCTCTTGCTTTTCTCAGTCTGTAGTAGCACTTAGATTACTAGGATTGCGGGCTTACTTCTCTCTCTCTCTCTCTCTCTCTCTCTCGGAGTTTATGGCGTATGAGATTGATTTTGTATTATTATTGCTCCGGTTTATACTATGTGGGTATGTACCTGTGTTATTATAACGAATATTTATTTCTCATAAATTGACTCCTCTATTTATAAAAAAAAAATCTTATGTTAATGTATTTACTTACAAATTCAAGAATGATTTCCTACTGTTAATTAGAATGAAGACAAATTCAAGAATGATTTTCGTACCCTTAATTAGAATGAAGGAATTTCCAGCACTAACCCTTATATCTGTGGTATAGGATTTGTGTCGCTATCTATTAAAAAAGATTGAGGATTTACTTACCATTGTTATCAATTTGTGCACTTGGTCGCATGAAAATGGCCGATAATTTGTTAAGCACCTTCCACACCCAATTCTTCTATGTGAGATGAGAGAAAGACGAGGAGTAGCATTAGGTAGACAGATGGGAGTATTAATGAAGACATGTACCGGAAATAGTGTTGCTTTCGAATGCGTTGTATAAGGTCTTCTCTTTTATGGTGTGACCCTTGCAAACCTACGTTACCACTTTTAGTAGGGGAGGACGATTGTGCCATTTCGGTGACACGAAGTGAATCTGTTAATACGGCAATCGCTGGTTGTGTGTGTGTGTGTGTGGTGTGGTGTTGTGTGTGTGTGTTGTGTGTGTTGAGAGAGGAAAGAGAGAGAGAGAGAAGAGAGCGAGTATAGAAGATGAAAAGATATGAAAAATTTTTGTTACCTTGATATTCCTTGCCCCATCGGGATTTTCACAACCTAATATATATATATATATATATATATATATATATATAATATAATATATATATATATATATATATATATTATGTGTGCGCGCGCGTGCGCGCATGCGACGGAAGAATCACTGATATGGTGAGAAAAGTGCATGTAAGTATTAAAAAATCTGCCTTAGGTGAGAGGAAGAATCAGTTTATTTTAAGATGGTTCGGTCAAGTTGAAAGGACAGTAATAGATCAGGGAAAAGTATAGAGTAATTCAGGAGCATTAGGAGAGCGAAGTAGGTGAAGAGACCATCGAAAGGGTTGGATAGACTGGGTGAAAGAGGAATTGGTAAGGACCTTACTCTTCAGGAAACTCGAGAATTTGTGGAAGATGGGGCGAATGGCAGTGTTTGTAAGGGCTCCGGGTGTTATTTTGGTGTATGAAGTGGCCAAAGTTTTGGAAGTTTCACAGCACCGGATATACACTACCGATTGATTTCTCAAAAGTATGAACATGGCAGTGACCCTGTATTGTTTTTGCTTTGAAACCACCCCCTGTTACGGGAAAGGGTTATTGTCCACCTATTTTCCTCGCTTGAGGAGGTGACCACAAGAGTAGAACCTTCAGCAATTCTGGATTGGTGGGGTTGCTAGCTGCTTACATTATTTTTAATATCATTCCCAGTTTGGGCTGATGGTGGGCGAAATACTCAGATTACACCACCCAACGCCTTTTCCTGCTTGGGGGGCCGGTTCCAGTGTTCAAGTTCTTGGAGATAAGGCTGCTAGCCCCATGCCCTTATCCAACGTGGTTGTGACCTACTGTTGCCATGTAATGCTGATGAACCAACTGCGTCCTTTTGCTCCTGAGGCGGTGTTGGTTAATCTGTAATTGTCACATTAATCAGCGTGTATTAAATCTCATCTTTATAGGTTCTCAATCGTTCATGTTTCTTGGTCAGTAAATGAAAAATGGAAATGATCAGCATGCAATGAATCCATTCTCATTGTGCCTACTATGTAAGGTTCGCCGACTCCTCTCTCACTCTATCAAGTATCCCCCCCCCCTCTCTCTCTCTCTCTCTCTCTCGCTCCTCTCTCTCTCTCTCTCTCTCTCTCTCTCTCCCCCCATTCGTTTTCTAGCACCCCTTGCACCTCTCGGACATCTACCCTACTCC
>NC_087211.1:43008927-43023927 GCF_015104395.2 Macrobrachium nipponense | reverse complement strand
TGAGAGATGTGTATTTCTGGTGATAGAAGTTCACTCTCGACGTGGTTCCATGCAACGTAAAAACGCCATTCAAACAAACCAGCCAGCGTTTACATAATTGGTACATAGGGATGAGGTTGCTGGCCTCACGCTTTACATTAACTTTTCTTTATGCACTTGCGGAGCGTTTGTGCTGCTAAACTGGCCACCTTTCCTAACAATGACCTTTCATAACCTTCAATATGGGAACAAAACTTATTGTTTTTGGCAGATCACCTGCTGCATGAAGACAAGTGTTCTTTTTTCACCGTTGGGGATAGTGCCATCGGTGCACGTCATGTGGTGCACTGTAGGTGTTACTTAGGGTTCATTGCAGGTCCCTTCGGCCCCTAGCTGCTTTCCTTTCGCTCCTTTTACTGTACTTCCGTGGATATTCTCTTTCTTTATCTTATTTTCCACCTCTGCTAGCGCTTGATTCATAGTGCAACTCCGAAATTTTCCTCCTTTTACGCCATGAAAACTTCTTATTGTCAATTTCCGTTTCAGCGCTGAATTGCCTAATAGGTCCCAGCGCTTGGCCTGTGGCCTAAATTCTATATTCTATTCTAGTCTTCAATAATTTAGCTTTTATCTCAGCCCTCGGTGACGGTCGCCTATCTAAGACCCGACGAGTCAGGTAAACAAAATTTTATTTTTTTTATTTATTTACTTATTTATTTTTTGTCCATATGATTTGTTTATACGTCTTCAAGTCAATATAGTAACAGCAATAATAGCAGGCGGTACCAAACGTGCCGAACCTTTGAACGTTAAAGGTCCCCTTCCTATGAGTTACGCTGACGGATTATGGCTAGTAATCAGTTTTTCATTATCCTTTGAGACACCAGTGTGTGTTATAAATCTCTTTGTTCGTGATCGTTATGTAACGCACAGACATTTAGCGCCTAGGAACTGTTTGCGGGCAAATAGATGGTCGACAGTCGTTTTGTACCTAGGTATAGTATGTTATACACTTTTGCTCATTTGTGCATCTATCCATATATTCAGTATATATATATATGTATATTTATATGTGTGTGTGTATCATGCAATGATAGTCGAATAATTGGTTTGCTAGTTTTTTATTTAGGGGTTTAAATCTATGATTGTCGGCAACCATGAATGGAGAGATAAATTATGAGCAAATCATCTCCTAAGTACAAATAACTCATAATCAACAAAACCTCGCAAACTATCAAAATAGAAGAAAAGAATGTTTCAGAACCGTCGGGTGTTTGTTGTTAGTTGAATATTAGAGATATTTCTAATTGTCTTTATCCTTGCATACTTATGATATTATAAGCTGTGAATGTCGTTAGTACGAGGAAAATTTTTCACTTTTGCCGACGCTTAAAAACACATCATGTGTCAGTAGTTGTTGACGCCGTGAGTTTATTGTTTGTAGCGAGGGTCCTTGTGTTGGAACTCTACCGTCCTCGCATTGTGCTATAAAGGTTATAGGGTTAGACCGACTTCTGCGGGAGATTTATTATGAGATTTGTAAGAGTTAAAGGAGAAATAAAATCTATTTTAAGAGCGTTTTATCCCGTAGGGGAGTATTGCCGTCATTGCACCTCATGCGGTGCACTGTAGGCATTACTTAAATGTTCTTTGCAGCCTCCCTTCGGCCCCTAGCTGCAACCCCTTCCATTCCTTTCACCGTACCTCCATTATTATTTCTTCTTCCATCTAAGTTTCCATCCTCTCCTAACAATTGATTCGTAGTGTAACTGCGAAGTTTTCTTCCTGTTATACCTTTCAGACTTGTTTACTGTCAGTTTCCGTTTCAGCGCTGAATGACCTCATAGGTACCAGTGTTTGACCTCTGGCATAAATTCTATATTTCATTCTTAAGAGCAGTCTAATTCAGGTAAGTATTGTAGTTCAGGTGAAGTAATAAAAATTCTACCTTCATTTGAAAGAAGGGGATCGACTGTGCATATATAGATCTCGTGCGTAATAGAGCATGTGTTTCTTTATTTTATGGCGCTTCTTTTATTAACGGAATGGACCCGCAGGTGTGAAATGTGTGATTGGACATTTTGCATTATCTTACATTTACGTCGAGTTGTAAATCTCTCGGAAAAGTGCACGGGAAGTAATTGAGGAGAGAGAGAGAGAGAGAGAGAGAGAGAGAGAGAGAGAGAGAGAGAGAAGTACTCGGGAACTACTTTAGGTAATACAATACTCTTGTTTTCACGGGACGGTTCACTGAGGCCTTGCCATCCCCCGTTAAATTAGTCTACTACGGTTAATTACCATTACACGTATTGTTCTCTCCATGAAGGATTTTTATCTCTTGCTGTGCTTACACATCAAAATACAGTTGCAATGAAAGTTTTAATTCATGTATTTCATTTATTTATTCTTTTTCTATTATGCAAATACAGGCGTTGCATCGTGTGGGATCTTCATTTGCATGTTAATGGCCCAAATCGTACTCCGTATGTACGAGTATAGTAATAATGATGATAATGGTTTTTTTTTTTCTTCTGTAAAACCGTGGTCGATTACCGCTTGATGTTCTTACTTGCAGCTATTGTTATTTGATGAATCGTTGATGGAAATAATTACCAGTGAAATATCTATTTAAGAGCAACCATGTCTGGCGATTAGCAATCATTGATTAAAATGAGCTTAATTGACTCCAAATGTTGTTCATATTGCGTTGTATGAGCTGTGGAAGGCCTGACGAGTCCATTAAAAAGTGGAACGTCATTTAAAGAGTAAAGAAAGGAGGATAAGGAAACTGAAAAGAGAGAACAACAACAAGGTTAAATCTATTTGTGGGGTAAAGTATAAACAATCTCTAGAAAAAAACTTGAGGGGCACAGAGCTACCGCTACAGCCTTAAAAAAAAAAAAAGCCATCTGCGTCCTGATCCATCTCGCTATCCTATATCTTCATTAGTCCATCGTCCGCGATTTTTCATAATTCAAATCTATTGAAACATTTTGAACCGGCAGATCTTGAGTAGTAGACACAATGCAGTTTCCGAGATGTTTTGAGGATAGGTCGACAAATTATGAAAGAAAGCAAACCAACTCCGCTGAATACAAAAACCTTATAACTCTAACTCCAATGGCAAAGAGGAAAATTGTTTGGACATATCCTTCCAACCCATCTATATCGAACCTTGAGAGAGAAAGCGATCTTGTTCTATTTCCCTTCAGGGATGTTAACTTGTCAAAAAAAAGGAAGAAAAAGGAAACGAAGCAATTGAATTTCATCCCCTCGGCAACAGATGGGCAGGAATGCCCTTAAAATAATGCTTCCAGCCAGCAACAGGTAAGAGGAAAAAGGGGGAAAAAATGGGCAAGGAATGTACCTTGGACAACCCCCAAGGGGGATATCACGGCCAGAATCTGGAAGCTCCAGGATTCCGAAAAGTAAGAATGTATATGGGTCTGGGACTGTCCGCAAGGACCCACGAATCTCTTCGCAATCAAATGAGCATCCCTTTAGAGATTCAAAGGGCTCGCATGGTTTTTAGGTAGTTGTTGAATGTCTTCTTTTGTTTATTTTTAAATGCGGCGTTCTTGTCCTCGTTTCTTATGCCTGTAAACGACGTTATTCATTTTTACTTAACAGGCTTTGCTTGTTTTCACGTTGAGGCAATTAGATGGATCTTAATATGTCTGTCTGTCTGTTGGCATGATATTTCTGATGAAATTTAAGTTAAGAGAAGCTTATGTGTTGTCTGCAGAACAAAACCTTTTTGTTAAGATCTGATGAAATAAAACACACAGCTCCAAAATTTCTTAACGCATTAAGTGTTATACAAAAAATGGATAATTATAAATTCCCTAGACGTTAGCATAGATATGTATATTCTTGGGTATAGTTAATCAGTGATTAATTGTCTCGGATAGTTGCAAAACTATTTATTAGTGTGTATGTAATTGTTTTCGTAGTTCGCTGTTAATAATTGACCTGGTTTTCGTCTGGTTTGTTATCTTTCATAAATGAGGTATTTAATTGTTTTTCAGGTTTTTCATTGTATGTTAGTATAACTGATTTTTATAGTATGAAGAAAAATGCTATTACAAATTAATGGAGGTGGCGGGTACATTTCATTTCCTGCATTACTTTGTGCTTTCTTCATTTAAGTTTTATTTTTCAAAACAGTTATGTCCCTACTACCGTACTGCAGCCAATTTATCGGTTAATAATTGAAAATTAGCTTTGTTAGCAAAAATGTCTACATAAAAGTTACTCTCTCTCTCTCTCTCTCTCTCTCTCTCTCTCTCTCTCTCTCTCTCTCTCTCTCTCTCTCTCTGTCCTCCACGTGTTGTGAAATAGCGATTAAATAATACAACCATCTGAATGTACCCTACTGCCAGAGCTGCTGTCGGAAGACGATATTGAAAAATTTTTCTTGGGTGCAGCTCTCACTTCACATTCACAGCATAAGGTCGAATACTTGGCCTACTGCCACCAGGAAAGGCCAGACCTATCATGTCTCCGGGGAGATATTTGGATACTGCAAGGGAGGTTAGATGATGCAATATGGGTTTTAAACACACACACACACACACACAAACACAAAAACACTAAAGAACACCCTCATACAAACATGCACACTGTTGCGTGTAAATGCAGTTCCGTCTTTAAGATCGGAGCTTTATTTGTGAGATTGATATTTACTTTCTTTTTTTCCACCATTATTATTATTATTATTATTATTATTATTATTATTATTATTATTATTATTATTGTTGTTGTTGTTGTTGTTGTTGTTGTTGTTGTTGTTGTTTTGTTGTTGTTATATCTTTTCGTTATAATTATGACGATTACTAATTTTATATTGTTGAAGCTGCTGTTATAATTAGTGATTGTGCTGAGAGTGCTATAATAATATTATATTAATAATAATTAATAAATAATAATAATAATTATTATTCATTATTATTATATTATTATTATTTTATTATTACGTTATTGTTTTAATTGATAAATATAATGAATGATGATGATGATGATGATTATTATTATTTTATTATTATTATATTATTATTATTATTATTATTATTATTATTATTTATTATTATTATTATTATTGGAAAGTAAATCCACAGTAATATGTCTGATCTGTTATTTAAAATACAAAGCAGAGAGCTTTCGAAGACCTGCACGGTCCTCCTTGTCAATCTGAATACAATTACTAACAGTGACCATACAAGAACTCTGTTTTTCGACTAGTTTACAAATAGCCTGTTTGATGATGTAGTTGGCTCTTCACGTTATCCCCTCGTTCTCCAACGGCAAACCAGCTAATCGCCTAGATCTTCGAAGTGGCGGTTCGTCTCTTGAATCGTTTGATATGTTATCCATAGCAGCTTGGGCGCCTGCAACTAGGGACACGGGATGGGTCTCTGTTACCTGAACGAAAGAAGATGAGGCAGCGGCAGTATCAGAGGTGGCTAGATTATTGGTGTTATTACCATGCAACCTATATCTGTTATATGCAGTATCAGAGGTGGCTAGATTATTGGTGTTATTACCATGCAACCTATATCTGTTATATAACAGATATAGGTTGCATGGTAATAACACCAATAATCTAGCCACCTCTGATACTGCCGCTGCCTCATCTTCTTTCGTTCAGGTAACAGAGACCCATCCCGTGTCCCTAGTTGCAGGCGCCCAAGCTGCTATGGATAACATATCAAACGATTCAAGAGACGAACCGCCACTTCGAAGATCTAGGCGATTAGCTGGTTTGCCGTTGGAGAACGAGGGGATAACGTGAAGAGCCAACTACATCATCAAACAGGCTATTTGTAAACTAGTCGAAAAACAGAGTTCTTGTATGGTCACTGTTAGTAATTGTATTCAGATTGACAAGGAGGACCGTGCAGGTCTTCGAAAGCTCTCTGCTTTGTATTTTAAATAACAGATCAGACATATTACTGTGGATTTACTTTTCCATTTTATTTTATTAACTCATGTGATTATGAGGTTTCTTTGAATTATTATTATTATTATTATTATTATTATTATTATTATTATTATTATTATTATTTAAAACTCGCAGCACAATCACTAATTCTAACAGCAGATTCAACAATATAAAATTAGTAATCGTCCTAATTATAACGAAAAGAAATAATAATAATAATAATTTCATAAATAAAGCTCTTTTATTATTATTTATATTATTGTAAAGCATTATATCTAATTCTCATTTGCCCATTAGTGATGTTTGTTATTACTCCTATTTGCATTTCCCGTGTCTGTGGGCATCTGTCTCTTCTCCGTTCGTATTCTCCGTGTCTTCCAATTTGCATCTTACTTGTTCCTTCTTTGTCTTCTCGGGTTTCAGCTAAAACATTCCCACGATTACCTCGCACAGCACTCTTGTGTGGAACTCGTGGCATTTCCTCTCTCTCTCTCTCTCTCTCTCTCTCTCTCTCTCTCATTTGGAGTCTGTTGACCTAAGCGGGGAATTAGGTATCTCTAGTTGTTAGGGGACTTGTTTTGAATAGCATCTTGGACACATAAAAAAAAAAAAAAAAAAAAAAAAAGGACGTGTGTGTTCATTGCCCTGTCAAAGTGTATAACATCAAAAAGGGGTGGGATGGCCTCTACGAGGTAATCCTCTTCTTCACCTCCTTATATTTGTGCGATTTTGTGCACCCTCTGGCATATATTCGTTATTTTCTTCAACATTAAATAGTAGTTGCACCCAACAAGGGATGACTAAGGAGAATTGAAAAAAATAACCTTCATACCCCTTTTGTAGAAAATATCCACAACTTGAGCCGTTTCGTCCAGCTACACAGGAACTCAACAGAAGCTCTTCGAGCGCCCTACCTCAGTTTTACTTGGGGTCTGGCTGTCCGTCATCGTCATTGTTTCCACATGACCTGAACCATCTCAAAACGCACACTGATTCATCCTTTCACCCACTAATTCTTTTGCCATTTTCACGTATCTCCACATATGCTGCACAAGCAATTCGTCTTTTCAGCTTCAACGTATTTTCTCCCATTTACTTCAAACATTTAAGTATTTTCTCCCATTTATTTTTAAACATTTACATTTCCATAAAGGAGAGTTGGCTCAACAATCATTTATTTAACTTTATGCATATCATCTTATTTCATTGAAAATTTCCAAGTGTTTGTGTATACCTTTGAGGTTCTGTTTTATTTTAAAGTAAATTTTTCCCTTATCAAGCATTGCATAAGGCAGTCATAGTGTCACTACTGTCACGATCATACAAGGCCAGACTTGCTGTTGGAGGCTACGAAATAGAGATATGAAGCATATTATCTAAGTTGGCAGAACCAGCAAGTGTTCTTGGCGTTTGTAGTATTGGATCATTTTTCCCTTTTATTGGCAGGGACAGCGCCTGATAGCCTTTTTGGCATGTTGCATAACGGGTGAGATGTGGTATTCGCTCTCTCTAGGTCACATTGTTTTTAATATTAAACAATTCATACCCACTAGGGTTGGTATTAGAAAAAAACAAATAGTATTCGCTGTAGCACTGAGCTTTTTCTACCTAAAGCAACTATTAACTTTGTTTTTATTTAGTTTATTATTTTATTAATCGCAGAAACAATTGCAATTTCCTGATTGTCATTGTTAGTAGTAAGTAGTAGTAACTGTAAGTCGTAGAAGGTGAAATAGTAACCTAAAAGATAATGGTAGTTTAGTGATCGCGTTGAAAGCAATAAGATATATTGAAGAGTTGGAAATGAAAGGGGTGTCATGCGTTGTAGTTCAAAATGCTACAAGAACTGACATTACTGTTTCTGATGATGAGGATGTTGATAAGAGTGTTATAGTTACAGACTAAATCTTGTGTGTTGTTGCTTACTTGCTGTTTACAGTGTTAGTTGTTGGTGCCAAATCCACAATAATTTCGTGACATTTCAAGACCCTTGACAGGAGAAGACGGTGAAATCTTGGGAATCTTATTTTTGGTTCTGAGTCGTAACGTGATATAATATTTGATGTTTTGCTGAAGTTTATGTATGCTATACTGTTTTGAGGCGCCAACTAGCATAGTTTTTTCTCATTTGTAAGTTTTATGATTAACTATTCATCGGTTTCTTTTATTTCTGTTATCCCCGTATCAACTTACTTTCTTTTCATACAACCAGTACTTTTTTTGTTACTCTTTTCATACAACCAGTACTTGTTTTATAAGTCAATGGCTTGTTGTATATGAAAGTTTTCTTATTTTAGGCAATAATAATAATAATAATAATAATAATAATAATAATAATAATAATAATAATAATAATAATAATAATAATAATAATAATAATAATAATTTCGTCCCATGTGGAGCAATGGTTACCACCTTTTCGAGCTAGGGAGAGTTTCAGAATCAGTTTTTAGACTCGCTCATACTTCATAACAAATCAGTAATAACAAAAATAGTGTTCATTTTGATTTGTTATCAACTCGGGTGTCAGTCACATAACATCTTTTATTAACTAAATTCCTCTATTAATGCACTGGCGATTTTTGTTCACACCGATTGCGTTCAGTCATTGTGTTCGAATTAGACAGGCTAAGCATGAGCTTCTTTTTTTTTTTTTCTTCCCACCGGCTCATGCATTTGGAGTTCAAGACTTGAAGAGACTCGCTAAAAATGCAGTGCCAAGGAATCCGAACCCTCCCAGTTTCTCAACATCCCACGGCGAATTCATTTAAACCCCAATCTCGCGGCGTGGTCCTTTTTTAGATGTAAATGGGAAGAGGTGGGGAAATACCACCATACATTCACAGCCATCCCCCCCCCCCTCCATAATCCTTTCCCCCCAAAAATGAGCAAAGTTACGACCTCTCTCTCTCTCTCTCTCTCTCTCCAAAGACAAAAATATTGCTGCTCATGTTTTATCTATCTGGAAAGGAAGATGAGATGATGGTGATGATGGGAGTGTCTGATTTGAAGCGAAGGGCTCTCGCGGATAGGTTTCTTAAAAGCGGTGATTTTTGTTTTTCCTTATCTATTTATGCTTTTGTTTAGTTCATCTTATATCAACGTTTTCTTTTCAGCCTACGGTTTTATTGATGTAATTCCTTTGTCACGATTTTACCTCTCTCTCTCTCTCTCTCTCTCTCTCTCTCTCTCTCTGTACATCTTTGTATGTCTTTTATGACCGTCGTCAACGCACGCCATTCTGAGCACTTGCTAAGTCTGATTTATAGGTGAGGACCTCCGCACCCCCCAGCTCTCTCTCTCTCTCTCTCTCTCTCTCTCTCTCTCTCTCTCTCTCTCTCTCTCAAATCTCTTGAGTAATGGTTTTCTTTCGTTAATGTTAAATACCACAAAGTGGGTACCCTTCCAACCAACAGCCCTCCATCGCCCTTTCCCGACTCCCCCCCTCATCGTCTTTGCGTGGAAACATTGAACCTGTCTGGTACTGGTCTCCCCCAGCTGGTTGAGCCTCCCAGATGCATTAGAAAGGAGAGGCTGAAAGCCAGAGAGAGAGAGAGAGAGAGAGAGAGAGAGAGAGAGAGAGAGAGAGAGAGAGAGAGAGAGAGAGAGAAAGTAATCATACATCGCGATTACTGCATGGATCCCTTTATCGTTACTTACAAACTGATGGACACCCCTGGCGGCTTGTTTTTGGGCTCTCCTTATCACCAAATGAGAAATTCTTTGGAATTTTCCCACCAGCAGGGGCTCATTCGTTTTTGATTTGGGGTTTATGGACTAACTTCATTTACAAACTTCTCGTACCGTGAAAAGGGCGTTAGCGATTATTTTAACATCAAAATGAATTTAAATTAAATCTCTACAGACATCATTGTCAGTCCTAACAGTTAATCACTGGAGCTGAACAGGCTATCGTTATCTTTCTGTATAAATTACAATACCTTCTTTTGACAAAATTGGTGTTTATTTCACTCTACAGCTAATCTTAATGAGCTAACTGTATTTTCTCTCGTTAAAAAACCTACATCTGTATGACTAAGACATCGCTAGTTTTTCACACGAAATAATTAAAAAAATGTTCTTTTCACATGCAAAGGTCGTTTTAGATAAACGGACTTTCTATTGTTTTCCCTATATACCCGAGTTTTATTTATTTATTTATTTTTTTCTTTTTTACGTGAAAGAAATGTATTTTACGTGAATATTGTTCACAAGAATATTTTCCAATTTTTTCTGATTGGCGTCAAGAAAATAACTAATGCTGTTTCCATTAACCAGAAAGCATTTCTTCTCATTAATCATTAACGAATATCCCCCTTACTTTTGCAAATTAGGCGTGAACAATATACAGGCGATGGTGCTCGATCATGTAAGATGTTTCTTATTTATTTCTTGCCTAAATTTAATTTAGGAGAACGAATGATTTAAGGTTGTTAACCTTTAAATCAAGTCCTGCCGTAATGTCCGGAGCAAGTGCCGCTAGCCTAAATTCTTTTCCGTTTTCACCTGTTCTTAGGTCATGCGATGATCTTTAACTCTTTTGTACCTCACGGGGTTCGCTGTAGGCATTACTCAAGGTTCTTTGCAGCGTCCCATAGGCCCCTAGCTGCAACCCCTTTCATTCCTTTTACTGTGCCTCAGTTCATATCTTTCATCCATCTTGCTATCCACCCTCTTTTAACAATTGTTCCATAGTGCAACTGCGAGATATCCCTCCTGTTACACCTTGCAAACCCTTTTACTGTCAGTTTCCCTTCTAGCGTTGAATGACCTGATAGGTCCCAGTGCTTGGCCTTTTGCCTAAACTCCATATTCCCTTCCAGTCCATTCAAGTTGCATCACCCTTAGGAATAAGGTGTGATGAGAACGGCGGTCTGGCAAGTGCTACAAAAAACCTCATCCTCCAGTTTTCATGCGACTTTTGACATCAAAGTTGCTAGTCCGACATTCTCATGTAAGCCAGTCGAGACCCACAACAGCCAACCAATAGTCGGGGTCTTACTTCACTGCATAGGTATCAGGAGCACAATCAGATTTAACATTGTGTGCGCGCTATCGCGCGGCCTTGTGTGTATGTATACATACATACATATATATTTATGTATATTGAATGATAATAGTAAATGAATATACATCTATATCTATTGCTCCAACTGTCTGGTTATTTACTTATATGAAATCAGTAAAAAGAAACATTCGAGTTTTATTGATAGAAGTCCGCTTCTGTAGCAAAATCGTACTCTTCCCCCCCCACCATATAAATATACAAACAACCCCCATCTTCCCCCCTTTCCCCATTCCCATTTTTTCAGCGGTGAACAGGAATGAAAGGGTTTGGGAAGAGACGGTTCATAAAGGTCTCCCGAACTCCAGTTATAACACGGTCAATAAGGCCTTCAACATAGACATAAAAAGGCTCTAAAAGTAAACAGTAATTTTCCCCCTTGCGTGTCTTAAAGTGTTAGGTAAACTGCCGGTAGTATTTTTTTTTTTTTTCATTTTCTAGTTTTCTTTTTCTGGCGCTTCCCTGTCTTTTCTTTGAAGATTTTATATATGTGTATATAATATATAGTACTTACACACACACACACACACACACACATATATATATATATATATATATATATATATATATATATATATATATATATGTGTGTGTGTGTGTGTGTGTGTGTGTGTGTGTGTGTGTGCTTGCTTAAAAAATCACAGTAGATGCACGTGACTTCATTAAATAAGCGAATACCACAGGAAAATGGTAGTTAGAAATCCAAGCGCTTTCGTCTTTACGAAGACATTGTCAAGGAACGAATGAAATACAATTGGAGAGAAAGGTCTCTGGTACACAACAAGATCAAGAATACCAGATAGTTAATTGTCAAAAGGGTCAAAATTTAAAGAGATAATCCAGGATTATCGGATATCACACGGTCACAAACCTAAACAGATTTGACACCTAAGCAAAATTACAAATTATCTTTACAGTCCAAAACATGTAAAAACTAAATACGTTAATTTTGTTGCTTATATTTCTCTACACTTTTATCATTATAAAAGCATCAAGTTTAAATAAACCAAGACTTAAATTTAGAGCATTTCCATTATTTGACTTGATGAAACAAGAATCTTGTTTCATCAAGTCAAATAATGGAAATGTTCTAAATTTAAGTCTTGGTTTATTTAAACTTGATGCTTTCATTATGAAAAAAGTTGTAGATAAATATAAGCAACAAATTAATATATTCAGTTTTTACATGTTTTGGACTGTAAAGATACTTTGTAATTTTGCTTAGGGTCAAATCTGTTTAGGTTTGTGACCGTGTGATATCCGATAATCCTGGATTATCTCTTTTAATTTTTACCCTTTTGACAATTAACTATCTGGTATTCTTGATCTTGTTGTGTATCTGAGACCTTTCTCTCCAATTGTATTTCATTCGTTCCTTGACAATGTCTTAGTAAAGACGAAAGCGCTTGGATTTCTGACTATCATTTTCCTGTGGTATTCGCTTATATATATGTGTGTGTGTGTGTTTGTGTGTAAGTACTATATATGTATATACACATATATAAAATCTTCAAAGATTTTATATGTATGTATTATGTATATAAAGATATATACCTATATATACACGTATACATATATATTTATATATACATAAACAGATCTAGACAATTAGATATGCATATATATATATGGTATATATATATATATATATATATATATATAATATAATATAATGTATATACATACATACATACATACATGTATATCCCACAACACATGTATTATTTATATATGTATATATGAACAAAGTTACAGTCACGAAGGAAAATTGAAACACTGAGATGCTAAGTACTTTCATCTTATTACCAAGACATTGTCACAGCAACTAAAGATATACAGAAATAAAGGCCTAGATAGATGGTGGGTACTAGTTATAATGGAATACAAAATGGTCGGGAGGTCACAGAACGTTCAACAGATTAAAATCGAAATCTACTTACTGGTAATCCTTTTTATTCTATCTTTCAATTCCTTCTGGAACATCTGTTATATGACCGAGTCAAAAGAAAATAATCCTTGACTTACATTAAAATAGTTTCGTTACAACGTGACAGTGTTTGGCTTTGCGTCTAATGTATTCTGTGAGACTTTTCTCTATAAAGTAAAAATAAAGCATAATTTGTTTGACCTGTTCTTACTGAGTATTTGTGTTGTTTTGATCTGGTGTTCAATTCTTTACTGGTCTGTCTTAAGTAAAATAAATCACAATCCATACATGGAATTTTGTATTCAATATTATTGTCTTTTCGTGGGCTATTTTTTATAAACACGTTTTTTTCTGTATTATATGTGAAAGATACATTTGTATTGAACAATTTTAAAAATAGGTTTTACAGCCTCAAATCAAATAAAATGTGGCAAACAAAGGGTGTTTGAGGGCACTTCTTTTTTTGTTTCCGATTTTTCATAGGTCTTAATAGCGTTATTGTAACAAATATCCATGATTGGGATAAATAGCACAAATCTGTTTCCTATTTTTCTGATGTTTTTGAGTTCTTGATCTAAAAACTCAGGACTGACTATTCGCAAGGCTCGAAGAAACATTGATGAAAAAACTGACATTTCTATATTTATGTGATGTCCTAAATAAGAGTGCACATATGTCAAATTATTTGTCTTTTTCCTATAAATAATATATTTACAATTTAAAGGTTCCCTTTTGATATAAATGTCCAAAAAAGGTAAACGATCATCTTTCTGTAACTCTTGTGTGAACTTAATAGAAGGGACTTGCTCATTTAGTTGAGCAAATATATTATTTACATACAAATCTTTGGGTATGATGGCTAACATATCATCAACATAACGGTACCATGTCACAGGAATTGGAAAATTTAGGGGATGTACAGATATTAAAAAAAAATTACATATATAAATTTGAAAGAACAGGCGAAAGAGGAATTGTCATTGCTATACCAGAAGTTTGTTTAAAATATTCCCCGTTGAAAATAAATTTACAATCACATATGCACAATCCTATTAATTCTATCACCCGGCTAATTGTTAGTGGCAAATCAAGTTTATACAATTAATCTTCAAGGTATTCCAATACCGAGTCAATGGGAACTTTAATGAGTAAGGAACATACATCAAAACTCATTAACCTTGAACCTGGATTGATTGTAATGCCGTTGATTTTGTCAATCAAATCTAAAGATTCGCTGTGGATAAGTTTTGATGTTTAATTCTCCTACCGACGGAAAGAATTTGTCAATAAGAAAAAACGTAGTCTTGTTGGAAGAAGTAATAATAATAATAATAATAATAATAATAATAATAATAATAATGTTATCATTATTCAATCAGGTTTCTCGGGAAAGAAGAGATATAATATTAAAAGCATCCATTTTAACTGCCTGATCAGACTTGAGGCTCATGGTTATTGAGCTGTAAAGACATCGTCTTTGGAAAGAGACGTTTAACCAAACATTATAGTTCTTAATTTCTCGTGAAGTGAAAACCCGGGTATACTAAAATCAGCGCTGGTGTTTTTGAGCTATGAAAACACCTCTGAAGAAGAAACCGAATGTCAAATGATCATAGTAATGAAATTTTTATTTAACGAGAGAAGAGAATGCTTACTAATGTGATTACGTCTTCTCGTTTTGCCTGTTTGAATGAAATAATCAACCAAACAATGATAATGTAAAATAAAGTGGACAACTGCCTCCCTGAAGAATGAAATAATCAACCAAACAATGATAATGTACAATAAAGTGGACAACTGCCTTCAGGGAGGATCGAACTCCCGGCCTCTGGTTTACTAGACCAGCGCTCTAGCCACTGAGCTATGAAGGCGCCATGTTGAAATGAGAAAGTGATGAAGTAATATGCTATTTTATTTATCTTGATGAAAGGCTAAGAATGTATTAGTAGAATATTTTCTTATTCTGTCGTTCGTTCAGTAGCAAAAAGAGCGTTACTTTCAGGGAAGACATTCAACCTTTCCTCTTGTTTACTGACAAGCTCTCTTAGCCTCTCTAGCTGGTGAGCAAAGAAGGCTAACTAACGTCTT